>NC_054704.1:7060464-7123372 GCF_016097555.1 Gigantopelta aegis | reverse complement strand
GTCGAAGAGGAAGGGGTGGATAGAGTAGTGTTGGCACTAGTCGAAGAGGAAGGGGTGGATAGAGTAGTGTTGGCACTAGTCGAAGAGGAAGGGGTGGAAAGAGTAGTGTTGGCACTAGTCGAAGAGGAATGGGTGGTAGAGTAGTGTTGGCACTAGTCGAAGAGGAGTAGTGTTGGCACTAGTCGAAGAGGAAGGGGTGGAAAGAGTAGTGTTGGCACTAGTCGAAGAGGAAGCGGTGGATAGAGTAGTGTTGGCACTAGTCGAAGAGGAAGGGGTGGATAGAGTAGTGTTGGCACTAGTCGAAGAGGAAGGGGTGGATAGAGTAGTGTTGGCACTAGTCGAAGAGGAAGGGGTGGATAGAGTAGTGTTGGCACTAGTCGAAGAGGAAGCGGTCGGTAGAGTAGTGTTGGCACTAGTCGAAGAGGAAGCGGTCGGTAGAGTAGTGTTGGCACTAGTCGAAGAGGAAGCGGTCGGTAGAGTAGTGTTGGCACTAGTCGAAGAGGAAGGGGTGGATAGAGTAGTGTTGGCACTAGTCGAAGAGGAAGCGGTCGGTAGAGTAGTGTTGGCACTAGTCGAAGAGGAAGGGGTGTAGTGTTGGCACTAGAGTAGTGTTGGCACTAGTCGAAGAGGAAGGGGTGGATAGAGTAGTGTTGGCACGGTCGGTAGAGTAGTGTTGGCACTAGTCGAAGAGGAAGCGGTCGGTAGAGTAGTGTTGGCACTAGTCGAAGAGGAAGGGGTGGATAGAGTAGTGTTGGCACTAGTCGAAGAGGAAGGGGTGGATAGAGTAGTGTTGGCACTAGTCGAAGAGGAAGCGGTGGATAGAGTAGTGTTGGCACTAGTCGAAGAGGAAGGGGTGGATAGAGTAGTGTTGGCACTAGTCGAAGAGGAAGGGGTGGATAGAGTAGTGTTGGCACTAGTCGAAGAGGAAGTAGACTAGTGTTGGCACTAGTCGAAGAGGAAGCGGTGGATAGAGTAGTGTTGGCACTAGTCGAAGAGGAAGGGGTGGATAGAGTAGTGTTGGCACTAGTCGAAGAGGAAGGGGTGGAGTAGAGTAGTGTTGGCACTAGTCGAAGAGGAAGGGGTGGATAGAGTAGTGTTGGCACTAGTCGAAGAGGAAGGGGTGGATAGAGTAGTGTTGGCACTAGTCGAAGAGGAAGTGTTGGTAGTCGAAGAGGAAGGGGTAGAGTAGTGTTGGCACTAGTCGAAGAGGAAGGGGTGGATAGAGTAGTGTTGGCACTAGTCGAAGAGGAAGGGGTGGATAGAGTAGTGTTGGCACTAGTCGAAGAGGAAGGGGTGGATAGAGTAGTGTTGGCACTAGTCGAAGAGGAAGGGGTGGATAGAGTAGTGTTGGCACTAGTCGAAGAGGAAGGGGTGGGTAGAGTAGTGTTGGCACTAGTCGAAGAGGAAGGGGTGGATAGAGTAGTGTTGGCACTAGTCGAAGAGGAAGGGGTGGATAGAGTAGTGTTGGCACTAGTCGAAGAGGAAGGGTGGATAGAGTAGTGTTGGCACTAGTCGAAGAGGAAGGGGTGGATAGAGTAGTGTTGGCACTAGTCGAAGAGGAAGGGGTGGATAGAGTAGTGTTGGCACTAGTCGAAGAGGAAGGGGTGGATAGAGTAGTGTTGGCACTAGTCGAAGAGGAAGCGGTCGGTAGAGTAGTGTTGGCACTAGTCGAAGAGGAAGCGGTGGATAGAGTAGTGTTGGCACTAGTCGAAGAGGAAGCGGTCGGTAGAGTAGTGTTGGCACTAGTCGAAGAGGAAGGGGTGGATAGAGTAGTGTTGGCACTAGTCGAAGAGGAAGGGGTGGGTAGAGTAGTGTTGGCACTAGTCGAGAGTAGGAAGTCGAAGAGGAAGGGGTGGGTAGAGTAGTGTTGGCACTAGTCGAAGAGGAAGGGGTGGTAGAGTAGTGTTGGCACTAGTCGAAGAGGAAGGGGTATAGAGTAGTGTTGGCACTAGTCGAAGAGGAAGGGGTGGATAGAGTAGTGTTGGCACTAGTCGAAGAGGAAGGGGTGGTAGAGTAGTGTTGGCACTAGTCGAAGAGGAAGCGGTCGGTAGAGTAGTGTTGGCACTAGAAGAGGAAGCGGTCGGTAGAGTAGTGTTGGCACTAGTCGAAGAGGAAGGGGTGGATAGAGTAGTGTTGGCACTAGTCGAAGAGGAAGCGGTCGGTAGAGTAGTGTTGGCACTAGTCGAAGAGGAAGCGGTCGGTAGAGTAGTGTTGGCACTAGTCGAAGAGGAAGGGGTGGATAGAGTAGTGTTGGCACTAGTCGAAGAGGAAGGGGTGGATAGAGTAGTGTTGGCACTAGTCGAAGAGGAAGGGGTGGATAGAGTAGTGTTGGCACTAGTCGAAGAGGAAGCGGTCGGTAGAGTAGTGTTGGCACTAGTCGAAGAGGAAGGGGTGGATAGAGTAGTGTTGGTAGAAGAGGAAGGGGTGGGTAGAGTAGTGTTGGCACTAGAAGAGGAAGGGGTGGATAGAGTAGTGTTGGCACTAGTCGAAGAGGAAGGGGTGGATAGAGTAGTGTTGGCACTAGTCGAAGAGGAAGGGGTGGATAGAGTAGTGTTGGCACTAGTCGAAGAGGAAGGGGTGGATAGAGTAGTGTTGGCACTAGTCGAAGAGGAAGTAGAGTAGTGTTGGCACTAGGAAGAGGAAGGGGTGGTAGAGTAGTGTTGGCACTAGTCGAAGAGGAAGATAGAGTAGTGTTGGCACTAGTCGAAGAGGAAGCGGTGGGTAGAGTAGTGTTGGCACTAGTCGAAGAGGAAGGGGTGGATAGAGTAGTTGGCACTAGTCGAAGAGGAAGGGGTGGATAGACTAGTCGAAGAGGAAGGGGTGATAGAGTAGTGTTGGCACTAGTCGAAGAGGAAGCGGTCGGTAGAGTAGTGTTGGCACTAGTCGAAGAGGAAGCGGTCGGTAGAGTAGTGTTGGCACTAGTCGAAGAGGAAGGGGTGGATAGAGTAGTGTTGGCACTAGTCGAAGAGGAAGGGGTGGAAAGAGTAGTGTTGGCACTAGTCGAAGAGGAAGCGGTGGGTAGAGTAGTGTTGGCACTAGTCGAAGAGGAAGGGGTGGATAGAGTAGTGTTGGCACTAGTCGAAGAGGAAGCGGTCGGTAGAGTAGTGTTGGCACTAGTCGAAGAGGAAGGGGTGGATAGAGTAGTGTTGGCACTAGTCGAAGAGGAAGGGGTGGATAGAGTAGTGTTGGCACTAGTCGAAGAGGAAGGGGTGGATAGAGTAGTGTTGGCACTAGTCGAAGTCGAAGAGGAAGGGGTGGATAGAGTAGTGTTGGCACTAGTCGAAGAGGAAGGGGTGGATAGAGTAGTGTTGGCACTAGAAGAGGAAGGGGTGGATAGAGTAGTGTTGGCACTAGTCGAAGAGGAAGGGGTGGATAGAGTAGTGTTGGCACTAGTCGAAGAGGAAGCGGTGGATAGAGTAGTGTTGGCACTAGTCGAAGAGGAAGGGGTGGATAGAGTAGTGTTGGCACTAGTCGAAGAGGAAGGGGTGGATAGAGTAGTGTTGGCACTAGTCGAAGAGGAAGGGGTGGATAGAGTAGTGTTGGCACTAGTCGAAGAGGAAGGGGTGGAAAGAGTAGTGTTGGCACTAGTCGAAGAGGAATGGGATAGAGTAGTGTTGGCACTAGTCGAAGAGGAAGGGGTGGATAGAGTAGTGTTGGCACTAGTCGAAAGAGGAAGTGGGTGGAATAGAGTAGTGTTGGCACTAGTCGAAGAGGAAGGGGTGGATAGAGTAGTGTTGGCACTAGTCGAAGAGGAAGGGGTGGATAGAGTAGTGTTGGCACTAGTCGAAGAGGAAGGGGTGGATAGAGTAGTGTTGGCACTAGTCGAAGAGGAAGGGGTGGATAGAGTAGTGTTGGCACTAGTCGAAGAGGAAGGGGTGGATAGAGTAGTGTTGGCACTAGTCGAAGAGGAAGGGGTGGATAGAGTAGTGTTGGCACTAGTCGAAGAGGAAGGGGTGGATAGAGTAGTGTTGGCACTAGTCGAAGAGGAAGGGGTGGATAGAGTAGTGTTGGCACTAGTCGAAGAGGAAGGGGTGGATAGAGTAGTGTTGGCACTAGGGGTGGATAGAGTAGAGAAGAAGGGGTGGATAGAGTAGTGTTGGCACTAGTCGAAGAGGAAGGGGTGGAATAGAGTAGTGTTGGCACTAGTCGAAGAGGAAGGGGTGGATAGAGTAGTGTTGGCACTAGTCGAAGAGGAAGGGGTGGATAGAGTAGTGTTGGCACTAGTCGAAGAGGAAGCGGTCGGTAGAGTAGTGTTGGCACTAGTCGAAAGAGGAGTGTTGGCACTAGTCGAAGAGGAAGGGGTGGGTAGAGTAGTGTTGGCACTAGTCGAAGAGGAAGGGGTGGTAGAGTAGTGTTGGCACTAGTCGAAGAGGAAGCGGTCGGTAGAGTAGTGTTGGCACTAGTCGAAGAGGAAGCGGTCGGTAGAGTAGTGTTGGCACTAGAAGAGGAAGGGGTGGAAAGAGTAGTGTTGGCACTAGTCGAAGAGGAAGGGGTGGAAAGAGTAGTGTTGGCACTAGTCGAAGAGGAAGTGGCCGTAGAGTAGTGTTGGCACTAGTCGAAGAGGAAGGGGTGGTAGAGTAGTGTTGGCACTAGTCGAAGAGGAAGGGGTGGATAGAGTAGTGTTGGCACTAGTCGAAGAGGAAGCGGTCGGTAGAGTAGTGTTGGCACTAGACGAAGAAGAAACCCGCTACATTTACACCACAAGCTTAAGAAGAGGACACTGCACCAGAAGAAGAGGAAGATGACACTGCACCAAAAACGTACAAAAAGGAATGGGCACAAGTATAGGAAAATGCACCACAAGCAGAGAGAAAAGCCATAAGCAGAGGCAGAAAAGTAATAGCAGGAGCGAAAACTGGGTTGGATGCCGCTCAAACTGAAGGAGTTTCGAGAACTTATGGGTAAGAAAGTAAAGGTACAGTGTATGCAATGATTTTGGCATGTCACTACATATACAGTGTAGGCCTACTTTGTCATTGAGCAATCACAACAGCTGTTTATGAATACATACCGGTATCACATTTATTCATATTGTTACTGCACAAGTCAAACACATTTTGCTTTATTTGTTTACTATTTAATAGTATCACAGTTACCCTATTAGAAAAATATAGTAACTATATGGAGAACATTTTATTTATTAATTATTTTTAAAACAATGTAAGCAGCTAATAATAAGTGTTTTCAGTTGATTGAATTATCGTCGGACGGGTAACTGAAAACAAATACTTTTGGTTGGACCAAATTAATCAAATTAATTTGCCATGCATATACCTTAAAACAATTTCTATAAAACAATTTCTATAAAACAATTTCTCCAATAGTACTTGATTACTATTCTCTCGGAGGTTGAGACCTGCTGTTTCCGCTTGCACACACGGTGTCCGCCTTTGTACTGGACATTAGTCCTGCTTCCTGGCACAAACCAGACCCATCAGCGCAGCACACACCTACACCACAACCGAGCCTCTCGGTTCAGTTGGAAGCAGATGAACCGCCTTAAGCAGATCAACCATTTCAATAAAGTGAAGCAAGCAGGCTATCATCTGTGAATCAGTATCCAGGCTGGTGCGTTTGCTTCAATTGCCAAGAAATTACCAGAGACGAGGTGAGACTATGTAGCCATGGCCATGACAACTGTCTGAGCCAGGTGTCAGCGAGTATTCCAAACAATATTATATCTTTGTTCGAGATACACATTTGAACTTTGAGAATTACAAAATAGCATTTGTTCGCAATGCGCGTTTCAACATTTCATGTTTGCAAATAAATAGAAATATATTAAATGAGTGGGATATAGTTCTGTAGTTTGAACATTCACTTCAGGTGAACAAGATTGAAGGATCCAAAGGCTGTAGTATACGCATTCCCTTCTGTGGGAAAGTGTACAATGGCGTAGGAAGCGGTGCCATGTGCCCCCCCCCCCTCCCCCCACACACTTTTCTTGATCCAGTATACCACCGATGTTTTATTTATATTTATATATGTGTCCCCCCCCCCCCCCCCCCACACACACACACTGTTTGGCACCTTCCCATGTCACTGGTGCATATACAAAAAAAAGTAAAGTTTGTTTTATTTAACGACGCCGCTAGAGCACATTGATTTTTTATCTTATCATCGGCTATTGGACGTCAAACATATGGTCATTCTGACACAGTTTTTAGAGGAAACCCGCTGTCGTCACATAGGCTACTCTTTTTGCGACAGGCAGCAAGGGATCTTTTATTTGCGCTTCCCACAGGCAGGATAGCACAAACCATGGCCTTTATTGAACTAGTTATGGATCACTGGTCGGTGCAAGTGGTTTACACCTACCCACTGAGCCTTGCGGAGCACTCACTCAGGGTTTGGAGTCGGTATCTGGATTAAAAATCCCATGCCTCGACTGGGATCCGAACCCAGTACCTACCAGCCTGTAGACCGATGGCCTGCCACGACGCCACCGAGGCCGGTGGTGGTGCATATACATGTAATATATCCCTTGCTACTAATTTAAAAGTGTTATAAGTCTATGGAGCGTAGCTCGAGTCAACTCTAGCCCTCCTCTTTTAGAGTAGGGGAGAGTGGGACATAATGGGATAGTGGGGCATAACGAGAAAGTGGATTTTTGTTGTCTGTAATTTGTTGGCAATTGTCGGAGTATACCCCGAATATTCCTTGTACATCACGTGACCTGCAAATGGCAGCGCGCTTTTCTATCAGGTAAGAAGAAGCTGTGATTTAAAACAAAAAAACAAATTTCGTCAATTTCTTGTAAGATATTGATTATTTAAAGTTGCGTTCGTTACAAATATATAACATGGATCCATTCTATATTAGGTTTGCTTGGTCTTAGATCACATAAACGTTAAATTAACAGAGTTTAGTGTTGATTCATTTGATGGTGTTGGCTTAGTGGCGGTCAAGTACAAGACCCATGGCTGGGGCATAACGGGATAACATTCCCATTTTGCCCCATAGGCAATCTCATTTTGCCCCATAGTAAATCGCTTAAACATATCAAAACATTTGGTCGATCTTTTGTTGAAGTGATGGTCCGAAGTCGGCACTCTAACATCTGCAGAGCGTGGCACACTGAGCACTGCTACTATTTGTATTAACGCACTTCGCAATTATATCCCACTGATGATAATTTTCCCTAGGGTGAGAATGAAAGAGCATTTGAAGATGGGTGCACTTCCAGGATCCCTTAATATGGTCCACAAGTCTGGATGGATGCAGACGGAGCTGTTCGTAACGTGGTTTCAGCACTTCATGAAACATTGTAAGCCATGTAAGGAAGACCCAATCCTACTTGTCTTGGATGGCCACGCAACTCATACCCAGTGAATAGGGATATCTTCCAGGAACATGACTTTGCACCTGCCGAAACGACAGATGTACCTGTGCATGCTGCAGATGACATTGTTGACGCTGCCTCCCCAGTCATTCATACTGATAACCGGCCAGACGAAAACTCTACTATTGGTGCTACCAAGCCAAAGGCGCCCACTCCTCCAGCACCATTGCCTAAGGCTACCTCTCAGTCTTGTCGTTCCATCCATTACTTATTCTACTCAGCCAAAAACACCTACACCAACACCACTTGTGTCTAAGGATGCGTCGCCAAGTCTTGTCATTCCACCCACCACTGGTACTATCAACCCACAAACACCCACCCGTACAGCACCAGCGCTCAAGGATGGGTTTCAGGTTCCTCCTGCTGTTCCCTCCACTTCTGGAGTTGCTTCTCCTCGAGTAAAACCGATGTCCTTTGTTTTACCTTATGTTATTTCTCCAATCTTAAAGCTCAAAGAAAAGGTTTCTGTGACACGTAAAGGCATAAAATGTGGATCAACGGTTGTATTAACAAATAGCCCATACAAGCAGCAACTCCTGCAACAGCAGAAAGCAAATACTGTGAATAAAGTAATTAGGCCTAAAACAAAGGGGAAAGAAGCGAAATGTAGTAGGCGTGGCAAGACCAGCAAAAAATCTACAGTTGTAACTGAGGGGCCTGCTGGAAACAGCTTTGATGATGAAGATGCACAGTGCTTATAATGCAATGATGTATACTCTAATTCGGCTGAAGGTGAAGTTTGGGTTCAGTGTACCACCTGCAAAGGGTGGTCTCACCAGGACTGTGCAGGGGTTGAGGAGGATGACTTTATTTGTGATATCTGTTCTGACTAAATCACTGTAAATCTGACAGTCGAGGTTCAGAAGTTGAATAGTCATGATAGTTGAACCGTTTTTTCTTGTTTGGCTACTCTGTGAGTTAAGAGTAAACTGTTGTTTTATACAAGGTTTTTACTTATTTACTGATTACTTCCGTAAAGTGATTTGCTTTTCCCTAGAATTCAGTTTATAAGTTTGTGTTTGGAGGTTAAATGTACTCATTTAAAATTTCATTGATGGAAATTAACTTGACTGATGAAAGTTATTTATTGCATTTTAGGTTTTAGTTATAACCTATTGTGAACAGATGTTCATGCAGTGCTTTTATTCAGTTTAAATAAATGTTTTGCAGCTTTGATAGTTTGTCAGAGTTGTTTATTTTTCTGTGATCTATGGAGAGAGAATGTCATCCCATTATGCCCCATCCATTTCAATTTGCCCCTTTACCAAATCCAATTTACCCCGTAAATGGGGCAATATGGGAAATTTCAGACCCTTTTGAAATTTTCACAATATTTGGTTATGCTCTACAATTGCCAGCTGTTGTCTGGTATATTGATAGTTTATAACCTAATGAAGCACAATGTATTACATTTGCCCTTGTAACGCATATCCATGGCCAATGAGAGCACAACAAACGTTAAGTATCTCGTTATGCCCCACTCTCCCCTATGTTGTAGGAGAGGGTTAGAGGGGACTTGAGTATAATACTTTGGCAATGGACGACGACCAAATGGTAGCCAGCTACTGTGTTAAAAATATATTTTTGTTCCTAAATCTGATGCTACGGAGCTTTAAGATCATTATTGTCGAGTCCCGTTCATATTAAGCTCACATTTGAATGAATGAATGAATGAATGAATGAATGTTTAACGACACCCCAGCACGAAAAATACATCGGCTATTGGGTGTCAAACTATGGTAATGCAAATAAATAAAGTGATGATCAACATCAATATAAAAATTCAAGACTTAAACAAAAACAGTGTAAAGAACTGTGCAAAAACACAAATATCACAGAATTTTACGGATACTGAATTTTACTCAAAATTAAAATTTTGTGCTGTATTGGCCATTCTCAAAGAGAATGTTACACCCCTGCACCACGGTGAGGTTACAGCACACGCAGGGCAAACTCACATTTATATGATCGATTAAAGCACGACACAAGACCACCTCATCCATCCTGCACCGCCTGTAAGACGACTGCCTTGACACAATGCGGCTTGTTCGCAATCGCACCGTTGCAAGTACCTTGCAAATGATACATTTGTTAATATGATGTTTAAAATCACTGTATGGGACACCGACAATGAATGAATGTTCAACAACTCAACAAAAAAATATAGATAGATGCAGCTATCCGTGTCCAACTGACTGAATACCACGACCAGCGCTGGTTTTGTCAAAGCATCAGCGATGGAATATTCTAAGCACGGACTGCACGTGTGGTCCTGACCACAAAACTAAACAGCAGGGTATTATAATGTGCAAAAAAAGATAACGCGCCACTAGAGTAAAACAAATATATACAAACAAATCGACTTGTGACACATTCGGATGAGGTGGTCTTGTATCCTGCTCGCATAGGCCGTACACATTTAACACATTCATTTATTCTGAAGGGACTGCATCCATTGTAAGATGTTTGCGATAACAGTCTTGTTGGCGACTACTATTTCATACTAAACACATTTTCTTGTTTAGAATGTCAGTGTCTGTATATCGAATATGTTCGAGTCGTATACTGTTTGTAGCACTCGGTTTTATTTTAATTCGTGGTATCTCAGGACTGTCCCTTAAAAGAATGACCCTCAACCTTGAGCACTGCCAGTGTACACTGACTGTGCGCCACATTTTGGTGGAATTTATCCATTTGAATCCGACGAGAAAAGATATATTTGCTAACAAAAATATTAAAATATTTTAAATTCCATCCAGAATTATTTTTAAAATGTCTAAAACATTTTGATTTTCATAAAAAAAAAAAAAATGAATGTACTTACCTTGATATTCATAAATGTATTGTGCTTTTACCAACAGTGCTTTTTACGTCATTATAGGTTTGATTTTTTAAAGGGACAGACCCTAGTTTTTTACACTACGGCATATTTTTCACTATTAGAGCCGTTTATGATCACTAAAATAAAACATTACTTATATTTTAGTCTTGATATTATCCATTTCCGTAGAACCGAAGTGTTTTCGGTCATCCTGGTGTTTGTAGTACCAAAGATTGCATTTTTCATATTTTTAAAAACGCACGTGCGTCTGAGAAGTAGCGGTTTTTAAGGATACTTCCTGTTTTGACGTCACACACTCTTCTTTCTCTCTATTGTAACTTTATCCAAGTGAGTTACAGGTTTATAAATTAACTAAACTTAGTGTCTCTTTGTTACGGGTTAAAACTAGGGTCTGCGCCTTTAAATTTAATCCTATTCCAATAATATCTTTGTTTCACACCCAATAGCCGATGTGTATTTTTGTGCTGGAGTGTCGTTAAACATTCATTCGTTCACCTATTCACCTATTCATTCATTCATTTGATTGAAACATTAAGTAGTGTAAAGCGCGTTAGCACGGATCACCAAAACGCATAGACCAGTAACAATGCATCTGTTCAGTTGGTAGAATGCCAGCCTGGTGTGCTTCGATCAAAGGATCGAACCTCCTCGGTGAATCCATTCTCTGCTTTGGTTTTGTTCTGTTTTTTCCTTGTCCCAGCTAGTATCACACGATTGGCATATCAAAGGTCATATGTGATTTTGTAAGTCCATAAAAAGATGATTTCGTGATAATTTAAAAATATAGCACATTTTCTCTCTGAGGACTACGGGCCAGAACTGTTTATCATCAATAACTGATCACTATCCTCTATTGGTGCGTCAAAGTTATTTGTCTTCACGCTTTCTACACTCAGGACCCATGCGCGTGCTGTAAACTCACCGTGGTGCAGGGGTGTAACATTCTCTTTGAGAATGGCCAATACAGCACAAATCCCCATGTTTTCTTCGAGATACAGTTAAAATTTTGAATAAAAGTCAATATCTATCTATGATATTTGTATTTTTGCACAGTTCTTAACCCTGTGTTTTTATTTAAATCTTGAATTTTTATATTGATGTTGATCATCACTTCATTTGTTTGCATTACCATAGTTTGACACCCAATAGCCGATGTATTTTTCGTGCTGGTGTGTCGTTAAACATTAATTCATTCATTCTACACTCAGGACAATGTAGATATTACCACAACGCTGCTTGTGATGGACGACATCACAGACGAGGTAACGAATGAAAAACGTGCGCGGCTAGTAAACAGCGAGACCGAAAATGCAACGTAGCATTGCTAAAACAAATGTCTCGAACGTCAAAGACGGATTAAACGTTTAAGATCCTTGTGGCTGTTAACAGTACTTAGTTTCATGACACGTAATCCATGTCTGACGTAACCGCATAAGGATGGAAGGCGCATTTAAAAGTAATGACTTCGTAAACGCATAAAGATAATCCTCGCACTGACGTGGACGACTCGACGTCTTAGTCCGTCACCAAATATCAATATCACAGCGTGCCAGTCTCGTCGGAACTGGTCCCACGAGATGCGAACTACATTCAAACGTCACTTTTATATGTGGGCGAAGTATCGAGTAGAAAATGTGTAATTTTGTGTGTGTGAGTGTGTGTGAGATCGTGTGCGTGTTATTTTTGTTTTGTTTTTGCTTGCGTGTTTTGCTCTATTTTCGGGGTTGGGGGTGTATGTTTGTTTCTTTGTTGTTGTTTAGAGCGAGACGTAGCCCAGTGGTAAAGCACTCGCTTGATGCGCGGTCAATCTGGGATCGATCCCCGTCGGTAGGCTCATTGATCTGTTTCTCGCTCCAGCCAATGCACCACGACTGATATATCAAAGGCCGTGGTATGTGCTATCCTGTGTGTGGGATGGTGCATATAAAAGATCCCTTGCTGCTAATGGAACAATGTAGCGGGCTTAGTCTCAAAATGACCAAATATTTTACATCCAGTAGCCGATGATTAATAAATCAATGTGCTCTAGTGGTGTTGTTAAACAAAACACAGTTTAACTTTGTTGTTGTTTGTTAATACAATAATTACTGAGGTTCATACAGTGAATGGATATAAAGAGAGAATTTAACGTGAATGGTCCATCAATGTCAAATGTTACATGAAGGTACAATACGTGATTTTTGGAGAGGTTGGGGGATACTTTGACGATAAATCGTGTTATGTCACATCCTGTCTGTGGGAAAATGCGTATTAAGGATTCTTGCTGCTAAAACAAAACTAGCAGATTTTCTCTTAAATCTACATGCCAGAATCAACAAATGTTTGACATCCAATAGCCGGTGGTTAATTAATCAATGTACTCTAGTGGTGTTGTTAAACGTACGATATGTTGTTTATATCGAGAGTGATGGCAGTTCAAGTCGTTATGAGCTAGATCATCCATATCTCTTATATCTTGAAGATAATAAACATGTTTCTGACACGCTTATTAAAACTACTACACGCTTAGGTACGACAGCTGACGGAAGAGGCCACATGCAAATTGTTACAGCTAGAGACAGCTCGATGGTATTTAGCACCAAAGCTACTTAATTAGACAAGCACGGGAAGTGCGTGGATAGGCGGAGTGAATGAAAATCGGGAGAGGTCACGGCCGAAAGCGAGATGTGTGGTTAGTTCCTGGAGCAACATCAACTGCACTTCGGGTCTCTGCAATGCATTGTACTTGATCACTTAACGAGCATGTATTTCTACTTATTGTACGCGATGAACATGTATTTCCACGCATTCGTTCAACTGCTGCTGAAAAGTGCGTCTTCGTTCAGAGATTTGTGATAGCAGCTGAAAAGTGCGTCTTTGTTGAGAGATTTGTAATAGCAGTTTGTATATATCTTCTTTCCTCTAACGGTGTGTGCGGGCAGGATGTAGTTCGGTGGTAGAGCGTTCGCTTGAGGGGCAATAGGCCAAAGGATTGATAGAGTCGTGGGTGTGGGGGTCCTTGACAACCAGTAGATGTATTGTTTTGTCTATGGGAAGTATATATTCCTTTTTCTTGTACACTCAAAAACACCTTTACCCTGGAGATGTAACTTGTTGCCTAATTAATTAAACGTTGCGTTCTTGCAGTGCAATACAAAATTAGAAGAAGAAGTTTGTTTTGTTTAACGACACCACTAGAGCACACTGATTAATCATCGGCTATTGGATGTCAAACATTTTGTAATTCAGACAGTCTTAGAAAGGAAACCCGCTACATTTTTCATTAGTAGCAATAGATTTTTATATGCACCACCCCACAGACAGGATAGCACATACCACGGCCTTTGATATACCAGTCGTGGTGCACTGGCTGGAACGAGAAATAGGCCAATGAGTCCACCTACCGCGCACCAAGCGAGCGCTGTACCACTGAGCTACGTCCCGCCCCTACACAATTACATGCAGTGATGGTACACTGTTGCTTGAGAGTTTTGTCAATTGGGCCCCGGGACTTTAATTTTATTTTATGCCATAACAAAAACCATGAACAGCAAAGTAACCCTTCTCTGTTAAAAGGAAATCGTTGCTCCGAACTCTCGAGTAGACGCCCAGCAGGTGATTCGTGGAGTCTGCCGCCTCTTAGTCCGTTAAAAGGCCAGGATCCTTCGAACGTATTTATTGATGTCATACCTTGTATTTCACTTTTTAAAATAGGTTTTATTGCTTAAATGTATTAGATGTCAAGGTTCCGCACTGAATTGATGAAACAGAAGGCGATCTCTACTTTTCATATTTCGTCTAAAATTAGATGCTGGAAATTGATTAGCTTCGTTTATTGCACGATATCTACTTTAATGTTGGTCGTGTTAAAAATTGTCACACGAAGACACTATCACTAAAACACATGGATATTCTAAACAAGAAACTAAATTTTAACTAAAAGTACCATACACTGTTTTTAAGGGATATCTATCTACGCCTAGGCCGATGCAGCTCAGAAACTCAATTATGGCTGCGTGGTGTGTAACATATGGTTATTTCGACACTTGCTAAAGAGGGAGATGAAACACACTGCTGCCACATACGCTACTCTTACTAACAAAACAGCAAGAGTTATTACATAGGCACTCTCCCATATACAGGGCAACGAATAGCACGATCGTTGACGCCCCAGTCACGGGTTTCTGATTGGTAAAGCACTCGGCTGATGCGCGGTCGGTCTAGGATGAATCCCCGTCAGTGGGCCCATGGACTGTTTCTCGTTCCAGCCTGTGCACCGTGTGCTATCCTGTCTGAGGGATTGTACATATAAAAGATCCCTTGCTACTAAAGACAAAATGTAGCAGGTTTCCTCTCTGAGACTATATGCCAAAATAACCAAATGTTTGATTAATAAATCAGTGTGCTCTAGTGGTGTCGTTAAACAAAAACAAACAGTTTTGGGATGAAAAACAATATGAGTCAATAGAAGACGATCGATTCTGAGGCCCGTCGCGTCGCAGGCGAACTCCCTACTACAGTCGAACTCTCTACTGGGTGTATACTACCAAATCAAATCCCATAGACGACAATAGTAACATATGTGGCTAAAACTCCCACCTGCAATGTATCAGCCGACATAAACGCCACGGATATAAATACTACCACCCCTTACACTTAAAGTGAATCAGAAAAAAATGGGGGTCAAGCTGCTCGTTCTGAGATAACGGGTAGCGTCTTTGACTACCCTAGTTTCGCACAAAATTCGAGTACTTTTTTTTACAGGTACCCCATAAATGTTTCAAGCACAAGGCTAATTGACACACTGGTACTAGATGAAATAAAATTGCACATTTTTTTTACCCAGATGAAACTATTATTTTTTACAACCAACACACTCACATTTATAACCAATCACAGGACTTGTGGTGTTCACTTCTCTATCAAAAGTTGGGTGCACCTCCAACTTTGACCCAGCCGGAAGTTATTTGGTTTAGTACTACCTACTACAGGCGAACTCTCTACTACAGTCGAACGCTCTACTACAGTCGAACGCTCTACTACAGTCAAACTCTCAACTACAGTCGAACTCTCTACTACAGTCAAACTCTCAACTACTGTCGAATGCTCAACTCTCAACTACAGTCGACCTCTCAACTACAGTCGAACGCTCTACTACAGTCAAACTCTCAACTACAGGCACACGCTCTACTACAGGCGAACGCTCTACTACAGTCGAACTCTCAACTACAGTCGAACTCTCAACTACAGTCGAATGCTCTACTACAGGCGAATGCTCTACTACAGTCGAACTCTCAACTACAGGCGAACTCTACTACAGGCGAACTCTCAACTACAGTCGAACGCTCTACTACAGTCGAACGCTCTACTACAGGCGAACGCTCAACTACAGTCGAACTCTCAACTACAGTCGAATGCTCTACTACAGGCGAATGCTCAACTACAGTCGAACTCTCAACTACAGGCGAACTCTACTACAGTCCAACTCTCAACTACAGACGAACTCTACTACAGGCGAACTCTACTACAGGCGAACTCTCAACTACAGGCGAACTCTACTGCAGGCGAACTCTCAACTACAGTCGAACGCTCTACTACAGTCGAACGCTCTACTACAGTCGAACGCTCTACTACAGTCGAACTCTCAACTACAGACGAACTCTACTACAGGCGAACTCTCAACTACAGGCGAACTCTCAACTACAGTCGAACTCTCAACTACAGGCGAACTCTCAACTACAGGCGAACTCTACTACAGTCGAACTCTCAACTACAGTCGAACTATACTACAGGCGAACTCTACTACAGGCGAACTCTACTACAGGCGAACTCTCAACTACAGTCGAACGCTCTACTACAGTCGAACTCTCAACTACAGGCGAACTCTCAACTACAGTCGAATGCTCTACTACAGGCGAATGCTCTACTACAGTCGAACTCTCAACTACAGGCGAACTCTACTACAGTCGAACTCTCAACTACAGGCGAACTCTCAACTACAGGCGAACTCTACTACAGTCGAACTCTCAACTACAGGCGAACTCTACTACAGGCGAACTCTCAACTACAGTCGAACTCTCAACTACAGGCGAACTCTACTACAGTCGAACTCTCAACTACAGGAGGACACTCTACTGCATGCGAACGCTCTACTACACTGCATGCGAACGTTCTACTACACACGAACGTTTCACAAATAAAACAATACAGAGTACATAGAGAACGATCGATCATGTGGCCCGTCGCATCACAGGCGAACGCTCTACTACAAGCGAACGTTTCACAAATAAAACAATACAGAGTACATAGAGAACGATCGATTATGTGGCCCGTCGCATCACAGGCGAACGTTCTACTACACACGAACGTTTCACAAATAAAACAATACAGAGTACATAGAGAACGATCGATCATGTGGCCCGTCGCATCACAGGCGAACGCTCTACTACAAGCGAACGTTTCACAAATAAAACAATACAGAGTACATAGAGAACGATCGATCATGTGGCCCGTCGCATCACAGGCGAACGCTCTACTACAAGCGAACGTTTCAAAAATAAAACAATTAAAAACACATCTTGAGCTTCGAATGAGATGTGGGATCAAAATATAGCTTCGATTATTTTACATTTTCAGAGCAGCGCACCAACTCTGTAGGGTAATTTCGTTAAAACTCTACTGGACGCTAACTCACGTAACCACATTTCTAGAGTAATGATGACGCCCTGTTCGCTTTTTTTCACCGTAAAGTGTGTGTTTTTGCAGCACCACTGGAGAGTATTCTGATTGAAAGGTTCATTATGAGTAGCGACAGCGTTAAAAAAACGAAATAATTTTTTGAAAGACTTCTTTTTTATTTTGTGATTAGAAGACACTATAAATAAACCTGCATGATCTTGTGACGATATCGTATTTTTATATTAGCAATCTGCAGGTTACCTGTTCATCTGTAGAGGCGTGATATTATTGGTACTATTTAATGTGTCTGCTGTGTTGCTTCTGTTGGTTGAGTTTACTGTTCTCACCTATTTCTGACAAGTACAACAACAAAATGTTTACTTATGGTTAACAACATCTTACAGCTCTTACATAACAGAATCAACGACTGTTAACCATTAATAGCGATTCTTCGTCTAGAAATTTAAATAAGATATCGGAATCCGCCATATATGATACTAATTCCAATTAGCAAAAACAAAGATATTTTTATGGCCCTTTCAACAGACGGGATATGCCATGACCTCTGTTATGTCAGTTTCGAAACACTGGTTGAAGTGGAAAATAGTTGCTGTATCAACCTGGTGATTTCCGCTCCATAACGTTACGATTAACATCATTTCGCTCTACAGCTGTCATTTTACTTCACAACAGTACATGTCAACTTACAGTATCTGTCATCGCGCTTTGCAACTGTCATTTCACTCTACAACTGTCATTTTATTCTACAAATGTACATGGCATCTTACACTACAACTCTGTCACGTTATTCTACAACCGTCATCTTACTCTACAACTGTCATCTCCTACTACAGTATTTTTCATCTCAAACTGCATTTGTTATCGGACCCTACAACTCACCTCAAGCTACTACTGCTATTTCGATTGTAACTTGTAGTATCACAGTTCTTATCTTTGTCAGTTCTTATCTCAGACTGTAACTTGTCAGTTCATATTACAACTGTCATTTCACTCCCATTAACTGTAATCTCACATTATAATTGTCATTTCAGATTACAGCTTAAAATCATGATATCCCACATCACAGCGCTGTTATGTACCACAAGTTGGTTCTGCATCTCGGTCTGCGACAGAGTGCCCTTTGTTGCCGAAGCTGATATCGGATCAATCATCTGTTTGATGCACTGAGAGAAGACGATTCATTCTCTTGAGATGACAGTTGTTTTTACTAATGGGAAAATAGGCTCAGCACGTAAGACGGTTGTGATATTGATACACCGTCAAACCTAGTCGAGATCTGTGATGTCATATGTCGTACCGAGTCACTTTAATGGTAGCCTAAAGTATCTCTAACACAGTACAAATTATCATGTATATAGTTATTTCTTTTGTGGTAGTTACTAGTATTTTTTATATCCCGTTAAATGACATAATATCCATGTTTATCTACACACAATAAAGTTTATTTTGGTTGGAATCGTTCAATAACTACATATTGATATTCTATTTTTGTCAAATCCAGCAACTCATAATGTTATTATTGACTTCCTTAACATGTTTTAAGAACGAAAAAAAGTAAAGACATCATTATAAAAGTACAATATATCTTTGTTGTTTTCGTTAAGGTTTCTTTTATGGCAAAGTTTTCTTTCTTTCCTGTGTTTTCTTCTTCTTCCTTTTTTATTATTGTATTTCAGTGGTGTGTACAGTGGTGTGACCTACATAATGCTGAAACCAATGATCAGGACACAAGCGAAGACTGATTTATTTGACGTTTCAGTATCAGAAACTTCTCTATATATCAGTTTACGTTCAATACTAAACATGTATAATTAATACCACTTAATACGGCCTCACGTGTCATAATATTCCCTGGTGTGTTGCATCGAAAATGATTTTCCATAATCGTTATAGAAAGGTGATATGTTCTATCGAATATTGTAACCCTGATCAAACAACGCCTATATCAATAAGATACAGTGGATATTAACATGGTCTAGATCGGTCAGGCGTACTTCCCATTGTGTGACAGGTCAATGCTACCTCCTTCTGTACTGATGTTCGCATTTTATTTAAAATAGATGTGTCAGGTACCAGTGTTTCAACAAAGAATCAGAGCCGCCATGAAGGCGAAACTATCGTATATAAAACTCGTGTCAGTCCTATTTCCCTAGATCCGGCTGGTGGTCATGTCAGCAGTGAGATCTGAGTTAGGCATGTCTGAACCTTCAGTGGACACGGGCATGATAAAACACGCACTTACTCACTCGCACACACACACACAAACGCACACACGCGCGCGCACACACACACACACACACACACACTTTTGTATTAGTATATTTACAACAAAACATCTTTTCAATCAATATTTCCGTGGTGTTTGTTAAATGTATGTTACGGCAGACTACCTGAAACGCTAAATCAACATCTTCCTCTGGATTAGTCTCACGTCCAGCCAATCAGTGTTTCGTGATGGAATATATTTAACTACACCTCAAGGGCGGACCCAGGAAATATTTTAGGGAGGGGACCAAAGGCAAAAAGGCACAATAATTAACTCCTGAAAATGGCTCTTCAATAAAAGTTTGGCTTTTCTGAAAAGAAACTTGTAAACAAATTCCTAAATAAATGCACTTGATCTGGAATCCACCATCGCACGTTTTAAACTACGACTATTTAGGTGTCTAATATACGGTTATTGCGATATTTCGTCCATTGTGTCCAGCGAAGGACTTCACCAAAATCTGTATATTTAGACCACACAAAATCATAAACATCTGGCACCTATAAGCAGGCGTTCCTTGTATAAATCATAAACATCTGGCACCTATAAGCAGGCGTTCCTTGTATAAAGCATAAACATCTGGCACCTATAACCAGGCGTTCTTTGTATAAATCATAAACATCTGGCACCTATAACCAGGCGTTCCTTGTATAAAGCTAAAGTACGCGTAGCTGTATGCAGAATTCCTAGTCTAAGAGATAGATGACTTTGATCAGAACTTTAGGTAAGGAAGGTTTGACAAGCCTACTTTGTGTAAAAAAATGGTGCTGATTCCAAAAATAAGTCCTGTTGACCCCATTTAAGACAAAATTGTTATTTTTGCCAAAAATGGCTAATATCTGAAATCTCTTACATGATTGGTCTGGTGTTACCATATTATATCTAATAAGCCTTTGAATATTTTATAGTACTATTTTGTGATCTACATGTAGATTTTGCCAAAGAATAACAATGGCATCGATGTGGACAATTGTTGGCCACATTTGGCCAGTGTGTGGCCCAAAATGGTTATTTGCCATAGAAATACTAATTATATTGTACTCGATATGAATAGTATTCAAAACCTCGTTAAAATCTCATTTATAAAGCCAAATACAAATATAAATTACAATCTGACTTTGTTATGACCATCAGTGTTACATTTTAAACAACATATTGTCCATAGATTATTCATGTACAATAACCAAAGTAAAACGTGTTAAAGCAACTGGTTTTCGTTGTGAATTGTCAGAACGTTTAGTATCATCTTCAGTGTTTGATTCAACATTATTGCTGCTATCATCTCTAACTGCAACATCTTCAGTTTCCATGGTATAAAAAAAATTGATATATGACTGTTAGTAAACCCGAGTGGTAGAAAAACACCATTAGCCTATTTCTAACCATGTTATGTGGGTTGAATGTCCTCTTGATTTAGATACGCTACACAATTGCAGATGTTAACATTTGCACCATGTTGCATGTTGGACATTTGTTTGACTGGATAAGTGGGTTTGCATTTCGGTAGGAAGATTTTTTAACCTAGTCTTGTTCACAAAAGCACAACGTGAACACTTATCTTCTTTTCGTAACACTCGTCTGAGATATTGAAGAAAGTGTTATGTAGTCACATCCTATTTAGAAAAGACATTGATCTTGAAGAAAATATGATTGTGTTTTTGTGTTACATTAGGTACCGAATTGCATGTATTAATAAATATTAATAATTTTAGTGCATATCTAAATTGTTTAGGACATAATGCGTCTACCCTTTTGATTGTAATATTTGTTTGGTTTTTTTAACCCTTTCACATGCTCAAAAATGTAACCTTTCTGTACATTAGTTTTGCCTACAAGAGTTGACCAATACCAATATGGGTGACATGCTGATTAAAATATATGACATAGAACAAGCACACAGTGCGTGCATGACAGTAGTCATTTGAAGTAAAGAAAATGCTATTAATTTCACCAAGCATAAAGCTGAAAAATATCCAAACATTTTTCTTCAAGAGAGAGCCCAATTAATGAAAAGACGTAGATACCACCCATGTCCATTTAATTATCCCATAGCTGTGCATTAACGCCGTGCTTGACAACATTGCATTGCTGTTACTATAGAAACGTTCATAGGTCATCATGGAAGGAAGGAAATTTGTTATTTAACGACAAACTCAACACATTTTATTTACGGTTATATGGCTTCGGTCATATGGTTAAAGACCACACAGATATTGAAGGACGAAACCCGCTGTCGCCACTTCATGGGCGACTCTTTTCGATTAGAAGCAAGGGGTCTTTTATATGCACCATCCCATAGGCAGGATAGCACATACCACGGCCTCTGATATACCAGTCGTGGTGCACTGACTGAAATGAAGGTCATCATCGATGCTAAATATTCCAAATATATTATCTACTTTGTCTCTTCCAGCAGCAAGAGCGATTCCATGTGCTCGACACATATGCAGGGTTTTAGGTTGCACCAAAGCTGAGGCGAAAAAGCGCGTGTCCACAATAAGTATGCCTAAAATATGCAAGCCTAAATTAAATACAAACTTGCCAAACGCTGTAATTAGATTAAAATGAATTAAAATACCTTTCTGAATGTATGTACAACTCTTTTTCAGCTATTATTAACATTACTGCACTAACAATTACTTTGGTATTCTCAGAACAGACAAAAAATCAGTTGTGCCCAAATGAGTGAGACATAAAGCCTCAGACGTTTGCATGGTTTTAGTGCTGACAGAAAGGCATTTAAGGGCTGTTCCTGACCTGTACCCAACTGCTAATAGATAGTGGGATATATAAGTCGTCGTCGTCGTGCACTGTTCCTCATGCTTTTCAGAAAGAATCCTGTTTCTGTTCATCCAACAGAGAGCATTCGACACACGGACACGGATCATGGCTAGAACTGTCTTTAGCTAATGCACTTTTTCTGTCACTGGTTTACCCGAAGATGCTAAATGTGTGGTCTCATATCATCGAATAGAATGGTAACCACGATGAAAGTGTATGATAATGATGGTGTACTTCATATCGTTTTTATGCGTCTCTTTGCACATTAGTTTGGTTAAAAATTAATTTTGAAAAACATTAAATATCATTTTGTATTTTTTGTCTGTATTTGGCTTCATAAATTTGATTTATTCATACAATTTTACTGCTATTCATATCGAGTACCTACCCGTAGATTAAAGCCATCTACCTCTTGTAGTATCAGTACAGGAGTTTAGTATTTGACATGCCTCTTCTAGCAGACCTGGCTATACCTATCAATGCATCTGTCCCTCGGGCTGTAAATTTTAACCGTGAATGTCTGCAACTGTGTGCTTGTTTTGTGTGTCTAATTAAAACCGTAGCTTGTATGAAGAAACATGGCGATACAAAACACCCGTAAACCGTGATCGTGGTTATTAGTGCGTACGGCTCTCCATTAATGCCATAAACAAATCGTTCGGCTTCGCTCAGCTCGTTTATTATAGATTGTTTTGGCAGATAATACCGACCGAGGTTATGTTCAGAACTGGACACGCCATCCCGATTTTAATGGATCACTAATATAGATGGGCATGTCTTCGCGCAGTGCATGCTCGACTCTGGAGATGCGTTTCAACTTAATTACTCTAGTCTGCAGAACACGAGGGCGAAAGGTTATTTTTTTATGCTGCACAAAATGTGATTCCATTACGTGCTAGTTGGGTAAACATATAAATCACACTACCAAAACAAGTCTTTCCAAACATGGACATCTCGCCTGGGAATTGAATTTCATTTTACTCTACATTTATGACACCACATAGTGACATGCAGGAAGGGAAATCATCGCATGCTATGTATGCGGATTAGTCCTGGCATCGATTTTAACGAATACTGTAAAACAAATGACAGTCGTGACTATACTGACACCGCGAATAGCGTCTGCTAAAGCAAAAGAAACTGTGAGCTAAATTTACATTGTTCGTGACATTGAATGAATGAATGTGTAACGGTACCCCAGCATTAAACATATATCGGCAATATATGAATAAATCGATGATCAACATCAAAATAGAAAATGTTAAATTCAAACACAGTATAAAGAGTTCTGCCAACAAATACAAATATCACAATTAGGTAAAATTAATATTTATTATAAAATTTGGTATCTCGGAGAAATTTAAACACCATTTCAGGATGCAATCGAAACTGTTTGAATACATGTTTCCTTCCAAATACTAGTATATACTTTCTCGTTTGCTTAAGACGATTTTATTCCTTCAAAATGTGGCAAACCGTCAGAATACACTGACAGTGCTGACACTAAAGTGGATGATCCTTCATCAGAATCGTAACATTGAATCCAATGTTGCTACTGAGTGCAACACTTTCTGCAGTGATGGACCGTACATAGTCTGTGTTACCACAGACGTCATAACAAAAACAGTATTATTATGTGTTGTGCCATGTTATGTGTACTTCGTGGTTTCTTTAAATAACGCTGCAAAAGTTAAAGTTTGTTTTGTTTAACAACACCACTAGAACACAATGATTTTTTAACGCTACTGGGCGTCAAACATTTGGTAATTTTGACATATAGTCTTAGAGGGGAAACCCGCAATATGTTTCCATTATACACAATCCCATAGACATAATACCGCTACGTCCACCCTTGCTGCAATGCAATCAAATACATTTTTATGGGGACAGTCAGACGTCTGCGTCGGAATGAGGACGGATCGGTGAAGCTGAAACCTATGGAAATCTATTGTAGAGCATCTGCGTTGATATGTGGCTTCTACCGACTTTAGGGAAACCAGGCTTAAACGTTGTATCTAGATGATTTCCGGGACATGCTGGTGCGAGCTCTTTGCTGAAACTTGCTGTCAGTAATGGTATTAACCTATTAGCTAATGTACCCATTAACAGAGCTGCATCAACATCTGTGTTATGACTACAAGTTTTAAGATTTAAAATCTGATCTGTACTCCGAAATAAACTTAGTGTTGACCTTTAAGACTCAAATAGCGACGTTTTTACACATGCAGTTCATGTCTGTTGTAGTGATCGTAGGACTATGTAAAATAGATTTAAAACTGGATTTAAAATCGAATCCAACATCTCGATATAGAAGTTAATACTGACATATGGGAGGGTGATCTGGTGTGGACAGGCTTTCTTCTCGATTTAGATTCTGCTTTTAGTTTTATAATCAGTAATTACAGTATAATAAATCACTTCCATCCGACGTAACGAGCCGGATTAGAAAAAAAATCGAAACAATATAGAAAATCTTTCTCATGTGTGATTCACCACAAAGCAGATAAGCAGAGAATAATCAATATGGTCAGGTATGTGTGCACAAGCGTACGATTCGTGAGTCCCCCACCCCTCCCCCCTAAGTGCTTGAGCAAATCTTCGCATTTGAATTCGGGGAAAATTAGCTGGCTTGAAACCTTTTCATCATATCTGCCCATCATTCTGCTCACGACATTAGTTGTAATCCGTGTAAACATGTGTACTGATTCGTCTGCAACACTGTATAGCTGTTTGGTAGTAATGCTAATATCAATAAATGTTGTTATCCAGATTCGGGTATTTTCGTTTAATTAGGGCAAAAATACCCCTGCGCGTGCTGTAACCTCACCGTGGTGCAGGGGTGTAACACTCTCTTTGAGAATGGCCAATACAGCACAAATTGAATTTTTTAGTAAAAGTCAGTATTTATCTGTGATATTTGTATTTTTGCACAGTTCTTTACACTGTTTTTATTTAAATCTTGAATTTTTATATTGATGTTGATCATCACCTTATTTGTTTGCATTACCATAGTTTGACATCCAATAGCCGATGTATTTTTCGTGCTGGGGTGTCGTTAAACATTCATTCATTCATTACGGCAAAAATAAGCCAGCCTCCTACAAAAATGGTAGCCCATACGCCTTTGACAGAGAGGGGGCAATCCCCCCCCCCCCCTCTCTCTCTCTCTCTCTCTCTCTCTCTCTCTCTCTCTCTCTCTCTCTCTCTCTCTCTCTCTCTCTCTCTCTCTCTCTCTCTCTCTGTCTCTCTTTCCCCTGTCTCCCCTCTCTCTGTCTCTGTATGTCTCTCTTTTCCCCTGCATCCCCCCTCTCTCTCTCTCTCTCTCTCTCTCTCTCTCTCTCTCTCTCTCTCTCTCTCTCTCTCTCTCTCTCTCTCTCTCTCTCTCTCTCTCTCTCTCTCTCTCTCTCTCTCTCTCGATATATATCCTTATCCAGAATTGTGATCTAATTAATTCTTTCGAATAACTGTAATATAATACACAATCCCGATTACTAGTATTACCTTTTGTATTGAACCTACTCTTTAGACTCGAATTTAGCCGTAACATAATGCCATAAAGCAGCCAGTTGGTTATAACAAAACTACTGAGATTTCACAGGAACAACAACACTCCCATCACTCAAAGAGGACCAGTAATGTCGCTTTACGAGAACTTATCGCGTCCGTGAAGTTGTAACGAAATCGTTAATACGACAAACGTTGTTGCGTTGGCACGTTTAAATGATATGTGTCGTTTGGCAAATCCATTTGCCTTTCAAAGCTGGCATCAGTATTGAGGGAAAGACGGCAAATTTCCAACAACAAAGTGTCTCTTTGTGTTAGGTTTAGAGAAAGGAGCTTACAACGGCCGATCCCATATTGATCGCGGACGCCGAAACCAGTGGTTTTCAATAGTGAACAGGGAATCGTCGTGCTATAGTTTTCCACCATCTCTTATTCGTTCTAACAAAAACCGTAAACCACAACAACTCAAGATCTCTTAGAAATGTCAGGAACATTTTCTTGATTGCTGTGGATCAAAGGTTCGTTTCCAGCAACAAATTGTGGTTTATCTGGATTCCGTCAGTGTAAAATAATGTTCCATTATGACATCTTGTTAGTGTTAAATTACACATTACTTTCAACATTGCTTCAAGTGTTAATTTTGGCAAAGCCGGTGTTTTTGTCTGGTGGCCTTAGTGGTTATAGTAGCTATAAATAGAAAAATTATTTACTTCTATTAAGGGTCAGTGTGTCAATATTTCTGCGCCTAAATCAAAGCAAACTGATTTTCAGTACACGTTACCGATCCGTTAATTTTCATTACACTTTACCTATCCGTTGATTTTCATTACACTTTACCTATCCGTTGATTTTCATTACATGTTACTTATCAGTTGATTTTCATTACACTTTACTTATCCGTTGATTTTCATTATATTTTACTTATCCGTTAATTTTCATTACATTTTACTTATCCGTTAATTTTCATTACATTTTACTTATCCGTTGATTTTCATTACATTTAACTTATCCGTTGATTTTCATTTACACTTGGCCTATCCGTTGATTTTCATTACACTTTACTTATCCGTTAATTTTCATTACATTTTACTTATCCGTTGATTTTCATTTACACTTGGCCTATCCGTTGATTTTCATTACATTTTACTTATCCATTCATTTTCATTACATTTTACTTATCCGTTAATTTTCATTACATTTTACTTATCCGTTGATTTCCATTACATTTTACTTATCCATTCATTTTCATTACATTTTACTTATCAGTTAATTTTCATTACATTTTACTTATCCGTTGATTTCCATTACATTTTACTTATCCGTTGATGTTCATTTACACTTGGCCTATCCGTTGATTTTCATTACATTTTACTTATCCATTCATTTTCATTACATTTTACTTATCCGTTAATTTACATTACATTTTACTTATCCGTTGATTTTCATTACATTTTACTTATCCGTTGATGTTCATTTACACTTGGCCTATCCGTTGATTTTCATTACACTTTACTTATCCGTTAATTTTCATTTACACTTGGCCTATCCGTGTTCGCTCAGTGCTCGTCAACGATCGGTAGTAAGTTGGTCTTGATCTTATAACTAACACCATGACCAACAGCCTTCCACTGTCTTAAAGGTCAAAGTGCGCCAAACTTTAAATAAAGTATATTATAATATGTTTGGCATTGAAGAGATGTGTGACAGAACTTGTATATTGTTCTCGTAACGCTTTGTGGCATCTGGGTAGTAGTGCAAATTTCTGTAATTTGATTTGAACTAATATCAGTGTAGACTGCACACCTTACTATTGTGCTTGCTTGAGAGGTCGAGGGACCACTACGATTAAGCAGTCAAATAGTCAAGCTAATGTTGGTGACACCCCGCACGTTCACTTCCAGACACAGCAGCAAGTTGATTTGGACTAGCATGGTATCAGTGTATCGGGTACTACCCATTATGCTTGGAGAGTGAGGGATGTCACAAACATTAGCTTGAAGACGTCCACGCGGTACTATGTGGTCGTAGACGCGTTCTGTTATATCCAAAACGCGCATTTTCTTTAAAGGAAGGGACAATTAAGGCATTTGGCCTGGTATGCATATTCAACGATATATAATGCACATTATTGCTTAATATCAACAAGTATAATCGTATAGTTAATTAATAAAACGGTTAAATGTGACGGCTAATATATATAACGGGCGCAGCTATTTTGTATCATCTCAGTGAGTACGCCCTCTGGCGAGCTGGTAGTTACGTAATACTTAACGCGTAACGTCAGGAATGCGCCTTAGAACTAGAGAAACACAATATACCTGGTTTTTGCGGGATGATAAACATCCCAGTAAGCCAGCAGTAAGTATATCCAGCACTATATATATTATTTTTCAATACAAAATAAAATACCATTGTCAAAGTGGCTACACAACAAGTCGGAATAATTAACAATGTTTTGTCCATGCATTAACCTACGTACTGAAATGATACACGGAGTGTTTTCTTAGTTAATTGGTCTATGCTGTTAGTTGTTTCTACCTGTGATTCTTGATTGGCAGGTGTGTATTTGATTGGTAACCAGACGAGCCAATTATTTGACGCTGTCTAGACACAAAAAATACATACCGGTATTGTGGAATATTACCTGTCGCCCCTAAAATGGTAATGGACATGGTTTATTACTGTAAATAGTTCTGTAAAACTATTGATTAAATAGACTTTTCCATCTAAAACCACAGAACTGACCAATTACGTAGTCCCAAAGAAAAGAACATTATCACGTGGGTTGTCGTTTTCGCTCCAAATGTAGCATATCAATAGGCCTAATAGTGTAAATTTTTCCTTTGAATTATATAATAGAGAAAAATACTATAACCCCATTTTGTTCCGTTAATGCAACTTGAAATATATTTAGTTTAATTAGGAGATAACCATATGGAGTTTTTAGATTTGCGGGTGTTATTGTCTATTTGATGCCCGCAAATGTTATTTTTGACCGAAGGCGTTAGCCTGAGGTCAAAAATAAAACATTTGCGGGCATCAAATAGACAATAACACCCGCAAACCTAAAAACTTAATATGGTTATGTCCATTGTAAACTGGATCGTTTTTCAACGGAACTAACTGTATATTTGGTATTTCTTGAAAAAAATACCTGGCTACAGTCTAACTGTAGACCCTTGAATCGTCAACTTCGCCTGTCACTTTCTAATGACGTCATAAGCTTTCCGGGTGTTATGGTCTATTTGATCCCGGAAAAAGAATGTAATTGACCAATCACAATACAGAACACACTCCAGTTAGTTTACAATAGTTTATTATATTACCGGTAGTACGTCATTTATGCTATTTTACAAGTCAGGTTGATCAAAGAGAAGCGCCTTGTCAAAAATTACTGCTTTTGTTTACACTGTACATACAGGAGATGGTCAGGAGCTGACGTCACTTCGCCCCAAGCTATCCCACCGGACGTCACAAAAACGAAACAAAATGGCTGCCCCCAGTTAGCAGGAATAAACATGTTTTTTTATTAGCTCTAAAATTACGCATTTTTCATTTGCTAAAGTGTCAGTATGTGTTGGTGGTCCGGGTATGCATCTTTCCAACACATAAGGCTCTTGTTGGAATTTAGTCTACCTTTAAGGATGGTCGTCGGTTGTAGTATCTATGGCAGTTTATTTCAGTACTAACTCTTCACAGAATACATTGAATAATTATGTCTGTTTGCATTTTAAAACAATCCCCGCAGGCCTGTAGGTATTTCAATCAATTAGACATCCTATGTAGTCATTTCTGGAACGGCACTGGGGACCAGAGTTTGGGAAATGAAAACCACAGTGATATTTGCAATTCAAATGTGAAGACGGATTTATACACCAATAGTGTATGGGCTGATTCTCTCTTCTTGAACATGTTACACTGTAGCTTCCCCTTAGACGGATTTATACACCAGTGTGTATGGGTTGATTTCCTCTTCTTGGACATGCTACACTGTAGCTTCCGTGTTACAGATTATTGTCTACAGGTATCATAATTAAACTGTGGAATGATCAAACTGTGGGAAGAATATTCAACTTAGTTTGTTTCCTGCTTATTCCATATAAAGGGCAGAGAGGCTCTGCCTTGTCCACCAATCAAGTAAATATGTTTCCATTTCCGGTAGATTTTACAGATGACAAAACTGTCCGTGTTTATTAACTCCGGCGTTCCTTATTGTAGAGTTAACAAAACTACATCGTAGAGGATGGAAATTCATCTCAATATGGAAACATATTGACTTGATTGGTGGACAAGGCATATATATACTACTCAAAAGAATTTAAGGGTCAAAACTTTATAACCAAATAAGTTTCAGAGTGTATTAGATTGATGATGTAAACTACACCAAAAATATAATTTATTGTTCCATATTTACAAAAAACCCACAAATAAACGTCACTGTATACAAGAAAGTTACATGACATGCTGTCAAAGTTGAAAGTTGTCAAACATGGATTTTACACATTAGAACATTCGTTTAATAGTGTGTGAATCCACCCCTGGCGCGAATACACTTGACACATCGTTGCCTCATGCTGTTGATCAGACGTCTGAAGAACTCTTGGGGAATGGCCTGCCACTCTGCCATAAGAAGTTGACCCAGATCATGAAGGTTGGCCGGAGGGGCATGGTTATCCCGAACTCTCCTGCCTAATTCGTCCCAGGCGTGCTCTATTGGGGCCAAGTCAGGCGAATATGCTGGCCAATCCATCCTGGCGATACCTTGTTGTCTGAGAAAGTCCGTTACCACCCTGGCGCGGTGGGGTCTGGCATTGTCATCCTGCAGAACTGCCCCGCCGCCAATCTGCTGAAGGCCTGGGAGAACCAACGGCCGGATAATCTCATTCAGATAGCGGATTCCATTCAGATTGCCATCCACCACATAGAGGGGGGTCCTGTGGTGGATAGAGATGCCGCCCCACACCATGACGCTGCCACCACCGAACCGGTGACGTTGTCTAACGTTAACGTCAGCGAAGCGCTCCCCAGGACGTCTGTAGACACGAACCCGACCGTCGTTGAACTGGAGACTAAACCTGGACTCATCAGTGAACATCACTCGACCCCACTGAACACGTTGCCACCGCAGATGAAGTGTGCACCAGTGACATCTGGCCGTTCTGTGACGTGGTAGGAGTGGTGGCCGAACAGCCTGGCGACGGTAGCGTAGATTATTGGCTCTCAGACGATTGCGTATGGTTTGATCAGACACTCGAGTTCCAGTCGCAGTCCGCAGATTGTCACGTAATCGGTGTGCAGTGGTTGTGCGTTGACGTAGAGCCATATTGGTGATGTAGCGGTCCTCTCTATTTGTAGTGCTTCGGGGTCTTCCCGAACGTGGACGATTTCCAACAGAATTCGTTGCTTGGTACCGTTGCCACAGTCGGCCAACGACACTGACTGACACCAAGTCTCAGAGCAACATTTCTTTGCGTATTGCCACCCTGAAGCCAAGCAATAGCCCTTCCTCGATCTTCGATAGTCAGTTGACGTCGTACCATTGTCGAATTTGGAGTGTGTACCGTACACGAACGCAAGCTCCAATTATACGGAAATTCAGCATTGGGAACATGGAATACACATGCAAAGCGTGCAAATGAAGCGCTTTGTGAAAAAGCAAGTTATGGGCACTTAGCAGACCTTTCGCTTTCGCCCTAATTTACATACAAATGTAAGCATGTTTTCGCCATTAGAACTAGTCGACAGTGTCAATGACAGTGGATTTTAATTCATTTATGGGTTGCTTAGACCCACTTTGGTCAAAATGGAACAATACCATGCGACACATTATGGTCTAGGTAATATAATTGACATTCAGAAAATAATGTCGAAAATATCGTCTGACCCTTAAATTCTTTTGAGTAGTATATATACTGACACACAATGAAAATGCAAAACAGATATTTTTCAATATTTTGTTGTGATTAATGAAAGATATATTTATTGGACTTAAAATAACAATTTATGAGAGGAAGCCATTGATTGGTACTTTTGTCTGGGTTTTAACCCTGGTTTTGTTCTCGTTACACCTACAATAGCAGAAACACAAAAAATGGTGTGAAATGCGTTCACTACATGCTCAATCATGCTGCATGCAATGTACGTGAAATGCCAGTATGAGGACACATAAAAGTTACGTAACGGTGTCATATTCCTCGTCACATTAAGAATGCCACGACTCCGAGAAGAACAAAGGGAGCGAGCATTGTGCATGGTTCAAGGGGGGACTTCGCAAAGCCAAGTTGCTAGGACCTTCAGGGTCCATCCATCAACAATTGGACGACTTGCTGAACGTCATCAACAGACTGGGAGTATCCGTGATCGACCTCGACCTGGTCAACATCCCGTTACGACCCCACACCAAGATCGGCAGATTCGACGACACCACCTCCGTGACCGGTTCAGAACTGCGACGATGACAGCAAGCAACACGATAGGACGTCATGGAAGGCCTATCCATCCGATGACGGTCATCCGTCGACTCAGAACGGCTGGACTCAGATGCAGACGCCCGTACAACGGTAACATCATAACACCGCGACATCGTGCTGCGAGACTACAGTTTGCTCTCCAGAATGGTAATCATCCACCATCTTCCTCTCATAAATTGTTATTTTAAGTCCAATAAATATTTTGTTTCATTAATCACAACAAAATATTGAAAAATATCTGTTTTGCGTTTTCATTGCGTGTCAGTAATATTATATATACTCTTCAAAAAAAGAAACGCAAAAGGGTACAAATGGGTTATAACTCCGATTTTATGTTTCCTACCGGTTCATGCTTTGTGAATATAAGGTCATTGCATGTCCCAAACACATTCCCACGGTTACATTCGATAAAACGCAGCTACTGTACAATAAAGTTCCAAAATGTGAATATTCGCAAAAACGCAGCCACGTGCAGACCATGTCACCACTGCACGTGCGTTGTCTGAACGTGCAACATGAACACCGACAGTATAAAAGTGCAGGGTGTTCGCTTGCCTGGCCTCTGTATCTGGCCGACAGTTGACAATCCAGGACATGCCACGTCTCAGTGAACCGCAGAGAAACAATGCCATCGGCCGACTAGACGCAGGCGAATCCAGAACGGCCGTTGCCAGGGCATTCCATGTGTCCCCAAGCACCATCTCCAGACTGTGGGACCGTTACCAGCAACATGGATCAACACGTGACCTCCCTAGATCCGGTCGACCACGGTTCACTACCCCCGGGCAGGACCGCTACATCCGGGTACGCCACCTTCGGGAACGATTGACTACTGCCACCTCCACAGCCGCAGCAATACCAGGTTTGCGCAGGATATCCGACCAGACCGTACGGAACCGCCTACGTGAGGTAGGAATTCGTGCCAGACGTCCAGTTCGAGGTGTCATCTTAACACCACAACACCGTCGACTCCGACTGCAGTGGTGCCAGATTCATCGACAATGGCCTCAACTGCGATGGAGACAGGTGTGGTTCAGTGACGAGTCCCGATTTCTGCTCCGACGTCATGATGGAAGATGTCGCGTGTATAGGCGTCGTGGTGAACGTTATGCGGCAAACTGCGTGCAGGAAGTGGACAGATTCGGCGGGGGTAGTGTCATGGTGTGGGCAGCCATCTCACACACTGGCAGAACTGACCTGGTCCACGTGCAGGGCAACCTGAATGCACAGGGCTACATTGACCAGATCCTCCGGCCACACATCGTTCCAGTTATGGCCAACGCCAACGCAGTGTTCCAACATGACAACGCCAGGCCTCACACAGCACGTCTCACAGCGGCTTTCCTACAGAACAACAACATTAATGTCCTTCCTTGGCCATCGATATCACCGGATTTGAACTCAATTGAGCATCTATGGGACGAGTTGGACCGACGCCTCCGACAGCGACAACCACAGCCCCAGACCCTGCCCGAGCTGGCAGCAGCCTTGCAGGCCGAGTGGGCCACCATCCCCCGGGACGTCATCCGTACTCTGGTTGCTTCAATGGGCAGGCGGTGCCAGGCAGTTGTCAACACACGCGGAGGCCACACCCGGTATTGACTCCAGATGACCTTGACCTTGGTGGTGTGTCCTATCACTTACTCACAATGGACTAGAGTGAATTGTGAACAATCCTGCAACATTTGGTAATTATCGGACTCACCATTCAATAATTAAATCAATTCTCCAAATGTTACGACAATGTGGTTTTGCGTTTCTTCTTTTGAAGAGTATATATATATATATATATAAGTATTGTCAACGTGTTCATTTGAACTAATGTTCATAATTACTCGGATATTCTTTCAACCCTAGCTTCTACAGAGATAGGATTTTCCATAAGACAGTGGGTTTTGTACTTGTTTTCGTTTGGTTGGTTTATTTTTTATTTGATTATATTTTTGTTGTTGTTGTTGTTGCTTTTTCCCCTTAGGCAATGGAATAGGGAAGGTTACATATTTTATTGTGGCAAAACATGAATGAGTTTAAGAAGACACAATGACTTAAATTAATGTCGTGCTCTTGTCTCTGAAATTGGAGAAATAAAGTAGTGTGTTGACCTGCAAGGTGAGAGTGAGTAATCCAATACGAAGATTGAAACAAAGTGAATGAACTGCGCTGAACGTCTGAACTTTACAGGTTTTCCAATAGTCGTTTCTTCTCATGCAGAATAGTCCTGTTTTCAATTTCTTCATAAAATAAATATACATTGGCACATTTTGTCTAGTTATATAATATTTCTAAAATTTCTATGACGTCTATGTTTGTTTTGTTTGGGTTTAACGGCACCACTAGAGCACATTGATTTATTAATCACTGCCTACTGGATGTCAAATATTGGTAATTCTGACATATATATATTATTAGGGCAAAACCGCTACATTTTGTCCATTAGTACCACGGCCTTTGATATACCAGTTGTTGTGCGATGGTTGAAGCGGGGAAAAACTCAGAGAATGGATCCACTGAGGCTATTCGATCCTACGACATAAGCAGGTTGAAGTTTTCCAAAATGCTGATCGATAAATGCTCATGCACACCCGCGGAGTTTTGATTACATCTACAGCCTATGGCTGCGTTGTGTTTGTACACATCCACAATAACGCTCCGTGCACACTCACTGTTTTTATTATGATTGGATGCTGAAGTCACTCCTGTCAGCAGTAAATTTATAGTGTAATTTTGCTTATTAACGCCAAAACGGCATTAGCTTTCTTCAGTGGTGTTTCTTGTTCGTTCTTGGGTGCCATTAATCATTGTGAGTTCATTATACTATAATGAGACTATCGAACTGGGTTAGTAAAAACAGGAATATTATATCAACAGCACCTCAGCACATTATGAACTAAGACTCGAGTGTAAAATACGGTTTATTCAACATTTGGTCGATGGTCGATAGAGAAAGATAACAAACCTGCTGTCGTCATATAAACTACTCTTATCGATAAAACAATAAAGGATTAGTCTTATTCAACTTACTGTACTAGCACAACAACTATGCTATACAACCTGAGTCATCTCCACTGCAGAATTGTCTTCCCTTGCCGGATGTATATCTATATCCGCGCATGGGCAGACCATCGTTCTCAATTCTGCAGTCCTCCATTGTGGATGTTATGTTAACGAGCTCCGAGTTTTTCGTTAATTGTCTCACGTGAAACGTTTCATTAAAGTGTTTTTTGTTTATTTATTTTACTTAGCATACGTTGACATACGTTGTTTTGGGGATAATTGGGGTTACGTATTTTTCGTAATGTCTGACACGGCCTCATCGGGCTCAACCGCGAGGTTGACCGTGTGTGCCGAAGCCGGCTGTGGCAAGCGGCTTCCCCGGTTCGACTCGCACTTGTTGTGTCGGGTCCTGTAGGGCCCGTTCATTTGACCAACAGTGCGAGGTTTGCGCGACATGGCCTTCGTCCATTTGGACGAAATTTCGTCGCCAGGTCCGGGAGGCGGACAGGAAGAGGGATGTACGTAAAGGAAAGGGAGAGAAGAGCGAGGAGGAAAAAACCTCGGGGGTTGTCCTCCAATCGTGCGAGGAAGGGTGGTAGGCGTAAGAACGCCTCTTCACACCGCCATTCGGATGGCGTTGCTAGTGGTTCAGTGACGCCGGCCGGCGCCACTGGTTCACTAAAGTTCTCTGTTTCGGCTGAAGCAGAGAATCGGTTACCTGTCGGGGAGGCTGCTCCGACGGAGGCACCTGTATCTCCGACGGCGGAGGTGGCGTCAACACGGGTTGTGCGCAAGGAGGCTGTGGTGGCTTCTGCCGCCGCAGTTCCACAGGATGGAAGCCGACTGGAGCGGCTCCAGTTTGGCGAGTCGAGTGGCTCAAGACCGTCCCTCCCGTCTGTTTCGGACGGGGGTGTTCGGTTGACGGGGGGGGGGGGGGGGGCGGCGTTGGCTAGCGCCGTGTCAGCCTCGGTCGGTTCTTGTTTTTTACGAAATCCGACGTTCCGCCCGTTGCAGGGTGAAGCCGTGGGGATGCTGTCGGGGGCGGCGGATCCTCACCTGGATTCGGTCATTACGGACTTTGAATCGAGGACGATGGTCTGCCCATGCGCGGATTAATACATCCGGCAAGGGAAGACAATTCTGCAGTGAAGGAGATGACTCAGGTTGTATAGCATTGTTGTTGTGCTAGTACTAGGTAAGTATGAATAATAATGAAAATTAGAAACAAATTTTCTAAGTTTAGGGTTATATATGCTTTCAGTAGGCAGGATAGTATATACCACGGCACCTGATGTGCCAGTCGTGGGACATTGCTTGGGATGGAAAAACACTGAGTCCATTGAGGTGGATTGATCCTGCGACCCATGGTACCAATGTGTGTGTGTCACGTACCAAAGACTATGGAAAAGATAACTCAAACAAAAATGAAATATTATATATTTAATACAAAAAAACAACTATATATACATATACACGCACACCAAAACCCCACATTCACTCACCACCCATCTCATTCGTCCCAGTCATCCATCAATCCAACCCATGTTGAAAAAAAAAAAAAAAAATAAACATAATCACAGTACTTCAGTTTGTTCTAGAACATTTTCCGAAATGAAAATAACTCAGCGTTACAAACGTTCCAAAATATAAATATCAAAATAACTCCGGAATTTTATAAAGACAACGTCTCCAATCCACACCACCCTGGTTGTTCGTATACACCTCCCGATTCCGACCTCATGATTCCGACCTCATGAATCCAACCTCAGGAATCCAACCTCAGGAATCCAACCTCAGGAATCCAGCCTCAGGAATCCAACCTCAGGAAGTTCAATCGCGGGAGTCCAATCGCGGGAATCCAACCTCGGGAATCCAACCTCGGGAATCCAACCTCGGGCCAATCCAACCATATGAGTCCACTCATTTCAATTCATGGGTTTTAGTCTCCACCCCAACCTCAGGATTCTACACCTGGGACCACCCGCTGTAACAATATAAAATGCATTGCATGTATTGCCTTCTACAATCCCGTATTTTATATACATGTACCAAATTATTTACAAACAAATATCACTATAAACGTGTACATGCATTGCCCAACATTTAACAAATTATAACTATACATAATCATTGTTGCACAAATACGGTACCGAATATTCACAAAGTCATTTACAACAATCTAGTAATAAGAATCAAAACTTACATCTTAACACCGTGAGAAATACGAGAGCATCTTCCTCCTTAACGAAAATGATAACTCTGCCCAACACCTAATAATTCTTTCTGTTTACACATTTCCCCGACACAATTAGTACGTGCTTTCCATGAATTGCCCATCCCAATACAATACACCATTATCTCGTGTCTTCCACTGCTCATCCACACACTGCCGTGCAACATACTACACCACACAACAAAAGTCACGCACACAAATCAAATTCACTTATTTAGAATGCCCGTCAACAAAAGTAACACATACATAAAATATGACATGTGACAGTGTGTGTGTGTGTGTGTGTGTGTGAGAGAGAGAGAGAGAGAGAGAGAGAGAGAGAGAGAGAGAGAGAGAGAGAGAGAGAGAGAGAGAGAGAGAGAGAGAGAGAGAGGGGGGGGGGGAGAGAGAGAGAGAATATGAGAAAAGGGAGAGAGATGCCCTTTTGTTAGTAAAGATAGTCTTAAACACAGATTAACCTGCAATCTGGAATATGTTTTAATAGATCATCCAGTTTACATTCCATCGCCTTAACGGGCTACTATTCCGTTAGAGAGTTGTAATGTATCTAAATCACATTACAATACAGTGTTAGCCTTTATCAAAGCACCGAGTGCGTCCGGTAGCGTCCGGCTTCCAAATCGTTCAAGGCGAAGCCACATAAGACGAGTATCTTGGATGAGAATAGCCGACTGTGACAAGATAGCCTGACGATTGCATCGGCTATTCTAGTATACGGTACATGTATCATGTGGCGTAATGGGGCAAAATGCGAATAGCACCAAGACTTTGATATTGATACTTGGGCCTTGACAGCGAACACGTACAAGAATTCGTTCAAACGTTAGTTGTGCTTCGTTTTTTTTATCAACACGATATATCGAAGGAGAGGGGGGAGGCTGTATGCCAGCTTTAACGAGTCGCACATTGCGAGACCTGTGAGCTCCAGCACAAAGATACGAGTGTCTGGACTCAACCACAGCTTTGTCGTGCACGTTAATACCTGTGACATGGTGCAGTGTTCAGCCTTAGATCACTGTTATCTTTATTTCAAACAAGCATTGTGATTCTGTTTCCTTTGCATTAGTCTGGGCATAACTGGAGTCATTCAGTGGATATCGTGTATGGTTGTGAAGCTGCTCTCACTTAGACATCGTCATAGCCTTGGGCCACATGTAGCGCCATAGTAATCACTTCCACCATCCACAGCGATGTCTCCGTGTCTGTCTGAACATCAAATAAACAAAACTCATAACATGGATCACGATGCTTTAATAGCCAGTGTTACACGACACTAACCCGCCAAGGGTCAAATATAGCATCAAATAAGCATTATCTTCTCATACATTTTGTATCAGTGATGCGACTCGATGAACGGCGACCACCGTTAAAAGCGAGTTTGAGTGAATTCTGCATAACAAATCGTTTCATAGTCGGCATCAACAACAATGGTGCAAGTCCATACCTATCATACGCGTACGAGATTGGGGACAGGGGAGAGGAACTGCCCCCCCCCCCCCCCCCCCCCCCCCCCCCCGCCTTGTGCTGGCGCAAAATTTCGAATTCGGGCAAAAATTATCGAGATATTCGGGCAAAATGGGCTAACCTGAAACCCTTTTACCATGTATTTCCATCATTCTACCCTCAAGATTAGTTGTAATCCATGTAACAATGCGTAGTGAGTCGTTTGCAGCTGTATATAGCTATTTCACAGTAATGTTAATATGAATAAATGTTATGTATATTCGAGCATTTTCGTTTAATTCGGGCAAAAGCCAGCCTGCCCCCTACAAAAAAGGGAGTTCGTACGCCTATGCTAACCATGGTCTACACGTCACTTTATCTACTTGTTTGCTGCCGCTGCAACAACGACCTACCCTAGATCTTCCCATTGCAAATATTAATTAAAATATGCTGCCTGGGTTTTATCGATTTTAATCATTATTAGTATGATAGTTGGGAGATGCTGATCTAAATTCAGACTGAAGTGGGTAGCAATTGCAGCAGCAGTAACCATAGAGCTAAAACAGGAACACCTCGTGAAACGGGCATGACCTGTCAATCATTTGAGGAAAATTAAAGTTTGTTATTGGCTCTTTGCTGGCGAGCTGTTAATCCTAGACTGCATGGTGACCAGATGCATTTTAATAATGTGTGTTAAATAATGTTTATGACATCGGGTTCCAACCCAGTGTTAAGCTTTTTCGATGTTGCAGTGGTTACGTCATTCCGGTTTAACGTTGGTAGGCTGTGAGTTCACATTCCACTACTCTAGTCCGTTTGCGCCAAACTAGAACCGTTCAATTGACATATAATGACAAACTAAATAATCCTAAAACTCCTGTAATAGCATATTATTCAATTGTAAACCCATACCAACTCCAGTACCTTTTTTTTTATTCAGTGTAAAAACTTTTTTTTTTACAAATTATTATCAAATTGCATTATTTGATACAGGTATGGCGACAACTGATGTCTATGTACTGCATTATCGATTACTTCGGTAACAATGAAGACATGTTTAGCAAAACAATTGTTATTTGAGTTGCTATGTGTTTAAAACTCAGTAAAGTGTTTTAATATAAGTTTTAACTTTATACATGCCAATTTATCGGTTCCGGGCCCAACACATTTTCGTAAGTTCAAGGGCCCTGAAAGTCAAAGTGGATCTATATGATGAAGCTATACATAACATTCCAGCTCAATATCTGGATATATTCTGAAAGAAGTCCTGAAAACTGTATATGGTACAGACTGATGAAGACAAAACCTATAGTCCCTCCATTTGAAGCGGCGTGGGACTTAATATTGAAATAACAAACAGCTGCCACCGACATCGGTGGTGTAGGGGTTAAACCATCCCACTTATGATTGGTAGAAAATGGGCTCCCACCCAAAGCGAGTGTTAACGACTCACTGGATAGGTGTATTACCATGACACTAGGTTCTCCCTCACTGACCACGAATAACTAACTACTAACTCTGTGTCCTGGACAACCCCACCCCAGTGCTGGAGCAAATCTTCCAATATGGGGGAGGGGGTGGGGGAGATGGATGTATTCGGGCAAAATGAGCTAGCCTTAAAACCTTTTCACTACGTATTTTCATCATTCTACTCACAATATTAGTTCCAATCAATGTAATTTCAACCTAAGCATAGACAAATGGAGCCCGTGCGCCTATGCTGAACCTTAATTAAATATAAAATCAAATGAACCAGCTGCTACAGTTTTTGATTTCCAGGTTTACTGAGATATTTGGAAACTTTATCAGACAGCAAACTCACTGGAGCATGCAGACAAAGAAGATTAACACTGGATACGAAATACCAATTTGATGCCGTGGCAAACAGGAAGTCTTCCTTATTGCCACGTTTTCGGTAGTTATATGTTAATGTATTGCAACTGTTCGTAAAATCAGCTAGACACGGAAAACGCGAAGAAACACGAATGTCACTGATCCAAATGAATTTAGCCGATACAAGATTAGAGACACTATTCACTCTATATCATTACAGAAAGACTCCAGTCTAACGGATTTAGTTCAGTCGGTTGAGCGCTCGCTTGAGGTAATTGCGCTGCAGGATCAAACCACCTCGATGAATCCATTCAACTGATTGGGTTTTTATCTCGTTCCAACCAGTGCAGTCCTGGGAAAGTGCATATAAAAGATTACTTGCTGCTAATAGAAAAAAATTGCTCACGTTGTATCGTCAAACAAAACAAACTTTTACAAATTAATCAATGGATAGTTAATCAATGAATAGTTAATCAATGGATGATGGCATTTGCACCAATAATCAGTGTTACATACATATTACTGTCAGTGTCAAACTGAGTAAATATATGACCGTCTACCTCGTACTCTGACACGGAATTCAGACCTAAACACATATGCATTGCTTTCGGTCAAACGAGGGAATAACAAAAAAACTGAATGACTTAGGAAATGTCAGATTTGCACGAAAAGTTTCTTCTTCATCAATTATTGGCCGATTTTCAGGCTTCTCTGTAAAACCTTTTCTTTTTTTTTAGATGTTTAGCAGTAAGATAATGTTGGTATTTGTGAACGTGAACCTTATGCCAAGTCTTTTAGCTAGCACTTTTTTTTTACACCAAAAGCGCTTGACTACCGTCAGTTTTAAACACTTCGGACCGTTAATCAATTTTTAAAGGTTTTGGGTTTTTTGTTCCTTTTGGCGGCTTTTCTCCTTTTTGGCGAAATGGAAGCGCTATTTAATTCATTATCGGAGGAAAACAATTTTTTAACTGGATTGTTTGTTTTTTTTAATTTTTGATTGCGAAGGGTTGTCCAGGATAACCTATTAGGTGCACACCGCGTATTGATTTTCGTTTTATTTTCATTTTAGGTGACAAACACACAGAAGGGAAATAGTCCGTTCCCCTATCCTCACAGATAGCATGACACCAATCAGACAGAAAAAAATCTTCAGGGATCTATTACCACAGCTTCGCAACTGAAAAAACAAAACAAACGGAAATTGGAATTTGAAGAAGTTCAAATATTGCTATGGCAAAGCCGTTTGGATCTGTTGAATTACCAATTTAAGGAATTCGTCCATTCCTCTTTAGATGGCTGTTGTTCGGTGTATTAAAGTCATCGATTGTTAGCATGTAAGCAGGAACATTAAAGGCGGTATAATTAAAGTTATATATAACAAAATAATCATTCCCTAAATGTTCACCCAATAGCCGATGTGCTGGGGTATCGTTAAACATTCATTCATTCATTCCCTAAAACCGGCCTCGGTGGCGTCGTGGTTAGGCCATCGGTCTACAGGCTGGTAGGTACTGGGTTCGGATCCCAGTCGAGGCATGGGCTTTTTAATCCAGATACCGACTCCAAACCCTGAGTGAGTGCTCCGCAAGGCTCAGTGGGTAGGTGAACCACTTGCACCGACCAGTGATCCATAACTGATTCAACAAAGGCCATGGTTTGTGCTATCCTGCCTGTGGGAAGCGCAAATAAAAGATCCCTTGCTGCCTGTCGTAAAAGAGTAGCCTATGTGGCGACAGCGGGTTTCCTCTAAAAACAGTGTCAGAATGACCATATGTTTGACGTCCAATAGCCGATGATAAGATAAAAAGTCAATGTGCTCTAGTGGCGTCGTTAAATAAAAGAAACTTTACTTTTACTTTTCATTCCCTAAATGTTCCACAGTAGCTACATAGTATTATACTGCATTAAAACAAATGTTCTACAGTAGCTGCATAGTATTATACTGCATTAAAACAAATGCTGTACGTTATTCAAAGTTCAACAAACTTCAGCAAACACCTAATAAAAAATAGGATTCACTTTAAAATTATGCTACATTTACATTTGTTTTTTTGAATCCTACACTCACTTATGTGGACGAAAAGCATGGACTATTATAAATGGGTAAACAATTAATTTTTGTTGTGAAATGTAACGATTTTACCTTGAATTAAATACTATCGAACTCAAAAATAAAAATACATCCTAATAATTTTATTTACAACTATTTTTATTTTATTTTTTATTTTGATTAAAACATCCGACAGGTTAAGACATGACATTACATTTTGAATTTGATTACAACTGGCTGCTATTATGGGTCAGTGGATTATTACTGTACATAGCGCTGCGCTACTTTTATTGCCTACCAGGCGCGGATCCATGGTAGGGTGCGGGAGGTGCGCATTTCAATGATATTTCGATATTTTCCGTTAACTTACGAAAATTGTCCAAGCCATTGCCATAAAAACGTCAACATTTATTTGACGTGACGTCAGCAATGCTTTAACGTTTCAATATCCTTATTGATGTCAAAGCGATACTACGCACATTCATCTGAATATAGTTTAACGTCAAAAATGTGCGAAAAGATCGCTGCTTGACATTTATAATCATATTTTATTTTAAATGTGTGTAAATATAAAATATCTGATGACATCTAACAACTGTGCTGTTCTCTTCCAATATTTCCTGCAAATGTTGGGTGGATATATCAATAGACGTAAGTGTTTGTTTGTTTGTTTGTTTGTTCGTTTCTTTATAAGGACCGACGAAATAGGAGTGGGATGCGTAGACATTGGTGTAGCCAGCATTTTATGTTGTGGAGGGGTACCCATACTGGAAGGAGGAACCCACACTATCAGTCAGTCGTGTTATGGGGCGACAGGTACATAAAAAAGATGTTTGGGGAAAAACACTTTAAAATTCAAAATTACCACACAGAAACACAGTCACACACACACACACACACACACACACACACACAGAGAGAGAGAGAGAGAGAGAGAGAGAGAGAGAGAGAGAGAGAGAGAGAGAGAGAGGACCTACACACCACATACACAAAGACAGACACACATACACACACCTACACACCACATACACACACTAAATATCACACATATACACCACACACAGTCACGCACACTCACATGCACACGCACACACAGACACCTTTCTCCATTGCCAGCTTCACAGCCTCGTTGTGACCCCTGCTTGATTTCAGGCTGGATCCGCCACTGAAAACCTGGGGGGGGGGGGGTTCCCCATTAATTATCAGCTTAATGTTCCCCATGTCCTTTTTGTCAGTGTGCAAACAGTTTATTTTTTTTTAAATAAATAAATAATTGAAAACCACAGCGGTTATCTTTAATGACGTCAGTAGCAGGTGAATTCAAACTTACTATGGCGTTAGATGTATTTCTATTTGGCTTTAGTCAAAAAAAGGGAGAAAAAAGATAGAGAGAAAGAAGAAAACAAAAGTTAAATATTTGCACTATGGCTGATGTATTGAACTCGTGGTGGAAGTGTGTATGGGTGTCACGGAATAATGTCAGACACCCAATGGTGTAGTTCATCGTTTCGTTGTTGTGTAAACATCGTGCAGGATAATAATGGATTGCAATGGACTCAAAAATGATGCATTAGTGTCACAACTATCAGACGGCGATAATCGTAAACTGTTTGAATACGTTCAAGACGAAACTAGTTATAAATCACGTCCGAGTGCTAATATATTTATCGCAGATACCCAATAGTCTTGTCTGCGATTCATATCAAGATAACATTCTAGTATTTCAGCACTTATCCAAGCTATAAATATTGTCTGCACCTAATACCAAAAGTATATATCTCTGCATTTACTCGAGTTGTTAACTCTGTATCTATTATCAAGATTATAGATCAGTCGAAGAAAGATAACCAAATATATTTAGTTATAACCGCTCGAACGCTATCGATGGCGACAAATGGAACGCACTTTCGAATGATGACACCAATAATCGTATTTCATTCCATCTCTTAGAGCACTATCTTGTCTCGGTGATTGAGAGGATCTTCTTAAAATACCTATGTCATGACATTTGCATAAGACTACATTGCTTCTCTTTTATTTTCACATTTCAGACATTCTCCGAAATCGGTGAAAGATCGATTTGGTAAACGAAACGATGGAAGCGGCGCGCCCCTAATTCAAAATGTTTAAGCTAGATGTGAAATACAATCTATCTGGGAAGAAATGTGCATCCTTACAAATACTTTTAGCGGTCTGTAATAATGACCAGCAACGGAAGTGAATATTGAATATATAGGAAATTACTTCAAATCTGGCCTCGAGTGAAGTTTATGATTAAATATCGAATTGATTTTCCCACTGCTTCGTCGATTGCGTCTCGAAAGTTTATCCGTCACACAAAGAGAGTTGGAGTAATGAGATCGCCCTGTCAGACTTTGCCAGAAGCTATATGTGGATAAATATTAAATGTATATATGTTCCCAGCAGGCAAACTATTGTGTGCTATAGCAAACATGGCCTCTGCTGCACCTTTTCAAAAAACAAATACACAATTTCCTCCGCATCATTTGCCATAGGGCATTTACTGAAAAGTTATATGTTTTCTACAGAAATCAATTGGTGCCAAAATCAGTTTAGAAAACAATTTACATAATAAATTCTAAAATTACATTATAACGTGTTCTGGAAAAAAAAAGGAGAAACAATAAAGCAAGCTTCTAAAGGCGTGGAGTTTTTACTCTATATTTGTTCATTCCAAATTTCAAATTGTATTCGTCCCGGACCCAGCCACTGACGATGTCAGACGTTGTGTTCCGGACGGACGTGCTTGAACATTAAATTGAAGTAGACCCGTAAATAAAGTGAGATGAAATGACATTAAGTTATTGTAAAATTATAAACGTGTTAGAAATAGGCTATATAAAAGACAGAACTGGAATTAAAGGTGTCCATGGCAAGCATATGAAATTAAGTGTTTGCTTGTGAAATATTGCATTTTTCTATTTTTATCATTTTAATGTTCCAAAAGTCCATTCACTTATTTTACAATGGCCGATTTGTTAAACATTCATTCATTCACTATTAAGATTCCAGTGCTTCGTAAGCAAAATAATACTACTTTAGGGAGAAACAAACGATAAACACATACTAATATGGTTTGGTTAGTAATGGAAATATGAGATATGATGTCCGACAAACCCTTTCAAGTTCCTTAATGGCTACATTTATTTATATGTTATCATAATTAGGATTACTTCGCTGACTGAGCGCCACATTTTGGTGGAGTGTGATCATCTGAAGCCGACGGGAAATGAATTATTTGGAATCTTTTACATTCCACCCAGAATTAATTTAAAAGTGTTTAAAACACTTTGAATTCTATACAAAATGTTAAAATATAGTTTACCTTGATTTATGTATTGTATTATACTCATCCCCCCCCCCCCACCCTCCCAAACACACACAGCTCCTTACATTGTGGTTTTACATAATTATATAAATAATATTTTCTTATACTTACCTTTTGTGACACTCAATAGCCGATGTGTATTTTTGTTCTGGGGTGTCGACAAACATTCATTATTCATTTATTCATTCATTTATTCATTCGTATGATTACAAATGTTTGGCATCCAATAGTCGATGATTGATTAATCAATGTGCTCTAGTGGTGTCGTTAAACAAAACAAACTTCTTCATATGATTACTTATATAAAAACTATTCAATCATCTGTATCGGCATTAAATGTTTTATTTAAAATACATCAACATATTCACTTTATGCAGCAGAATATTGCTGAGTACCTTCTAATGGAAAATAAACATTTCTGAAGACAAATTAAGCAGGCGAACCTGCGGCTAAGTGAAGTATTTTTGGTTGTTTTGTTCAAATCTAGCATACTCTAAAGCATTGTAAGAAGATTATGTATAGACGCCAGGAATAGCTGAGGACCAACAATGGCTCCTCTGATGCGGAAAACTATGATAATCGTAAGAAATGCGGAATAATTCAGTGCACCTCTCCATATGAGTTCAGTTTTTGTCCTGTCGCTTTTCACATCTTGATGTTTTCATTTACTAATCAATATATTATTAGTATTATGGATATTTCAGAATGAAATAGGGTTAACGGTATATGTGTCTAACGTCATATAGAATATGGAGATCGTATCCAGTGGATTAAGGCGTGTATGTAACTACCAAGACGACAGTGTTTATTTATTTGGTATTTCTAAAACAAAGGGGCGGGACGTTGCACAGTGGTAAAGCGTTCTTTTGATGCGCGGTCTGTCATGGATTGATCCTTGTCGGTTGGCCCTTTGGACTATTTCTTGTTCCACGAGTGGTGTCATAACGGCCGTGGAATGTACTATCATGTCTGGGATGCTGCATATAAAAGATCCCTCCTGATATAATCAAAACGAGTAGCCCCTCGCGGGTTTCTTCACTAATTACATCTGTGGTTCCTAACCATATATCCCTTAGCTTGGGATCGATCCCCGTTAGTGGGCCCATTGGGTTATTTCTTACTCCAACCAGTGCACCACGACTGGTACATCAAAGGCCGTGGTATGCGCTATCCTGGGATGGTGCATATTAAAGATCCCTTGCTGCTAATCGAAAAGATTAGCACATGAAGTGGCGACAGCGATTTTTTTCCCTCAGTATCTGTATGGTCCTTAACCATTATGTCCGACATCATATAACCGTAAATAAGAGGTGTTGAGTGCGTCGTGAAATAAAACATTTCCTTCCTTACTTCATTGACAACATATATGTCAGATTGGGGATAGGACCTATAGACAGGAAATAGGAATACCCATGGACATCAACTGTGCTCCACTACCATCTAATTTGTTGTTGCTGTGTTCATGCATACGGCTCGGATTTTCTTACTAATCTGTTTCTTTAAAAGGAATCTGGCTTTCCGCTATATTGATCTTACTTCATTCAGCAGCTTTTGCTTTTAATTTACCATATCCAACATGCAGTGATTGAAAACAAACCCATCGCATTAGCCTGGTAGTTAAGATATCTAAAGGTTTTTTTTTTTTTGATTATTAACACAGTGTACGTTTTCTGTTGTTTTACCGGAATGAATAACACAAGTCACAAGTTGACTTGTGGTTTCTATTTTCTTTTCCAGCATGAAACATTGTTTACAACGTTGTAATACTTATAACAATATAGATCTCAGCTCTAGAGTTGACACTGCGACTGAGAACCTCAAGGGAACGAACAGCAGAGTTGTCCTCCTTGGCTTCCTCTTTCATGTATAGAAAACATAATATTTATAAGATACACAGTTGTTGACACGTAATTACCATGGTTTATAGTCCTTAGTTATAAAGCTGGGGTAACAAGTACAATTCTTGATTGCTGAAATGTTGTTTCACATTAATTGGTCTGATTGCTAGCCCCTAATTAACTAAAAACTAAATGTTTGCATAAATGGCAAGTTACAGAATAACGACTAATTGAATCGTATATGCACAGATAAATATATAAATTGCATTTGAACATAATTATAAATGTATCACTGTGACATTATTATTAATTTAATTCATTTATACTTATTTTGGAGCTTACATCTAACGAAGGTTCAAGCACGCTGTCCTAGGCACACATCTTGGCTGTTTGGACTGTCTGTGTTTCGAATAGTCACAAGACACAGGCACCTGTGGCGGGCTGAAAGACAGTGATGCGGAGGAGTAGGCCGAATAAATGTTGACAGATAGGAGGAGCAGTCAGATTTTGAATGGATGCTATGGAAAACGAAGGAGAAAAGGGATAGGGGTCAGTACGATAAAAAAAATTAATAATAATAATTAAAAAAAAAAAAATCACATATTACTTACTACTAGTCAGTTGGGCAGTTGTTTTTACTCCGTAAATATTTGACAGTGCACCTCTAGCTATGACCCGGAAGTGCCTGATTTGGTGCGAGGCCAACTGAAGACAGGAAGTATCCCCGGCAGACCGAGTGATCCATCCCGGTAGCTCTCGCGCGATACGGAAGAATTGCCACTGAGTTGCATCCGGGCCTGGACAGTGGAACGCAGACCACTGCTTGGTGGCGATGCAGGGCATATTGAAACGTAATTAGTACTCTGCTGCTCGGAGATGTTTTAGTGATTGTGTTGCTCTATAAATACTGCTGATTTCACGACTGCTGCTTTACTTACTCTTACAAGAGAGTGCACGAGGTCTGACATTGTTGTTGTTATCAAGTCCCAGTTATTTTCCTAACCGTATACCTTAAAATAAAATGCCGATCGTTGGGTAGCAGCGATATATGGATTATAATATAATTTGTCAGAATTACACATTTCATATAAGGGTTTCTTACACGTGGCATCATCAGCAATGTCGTTTTGTATGATTCATGTATGAAATAAATGATTTGAACTTGAACTTGATATACGAGGGCATGCAATCACAACTTTTCCCAAAGCTCCCTTCGACTCTGAACTGTTGAGAACGATAGCAATTTTGTCATTCAAAATAGATATATTCCTTTTGCAATGTTTGTTTAAGCTGTTACTGATTTAATGACATACGATGGATTGCTCGTAAGTGATGACCTGGTCACCACAGCCGTATCATCAAATACAATAAGCACGATCGAACTTGATTATTCTGTGGCGTGTACGTTAACCTAACACTGATTGCTCTGTGACGGATAAGTTAACTGCAAACGTAAGCGCCATAAATAGGTTTTAGTTCCAAAAGATGTTTAAATTTATTTGAAATCTGTTTTTTGAGTATATGTAACCACTAAAATACTACATTCATTTCCATTACATATCATTTATCTTACAAATCGTGTAGTAAACTATATTTAAATGGATGGTGTTCCTAGATATGTCCGATTATATGCTATGTGTATGGTATTTACGTACTTATTTTACTCTAATGTATTTTACTGACGCTGACTGTAATCCGATTTTATCTCCCATTGGGCCTTGTATCTGTTGGTTATCTGATCAAAGCCCAATTTTACTGTTTTTATTTGCATTTAAAGGGACATTCGTGAATTTGCTGCATTGCAAGATGTTTCCGACTAATAAAATAATTCTACGATTAAACTTGCGTATTAAATATATTTTCTTGTTTAGAATATCAGTGTGTGTATTCAATGTGTTTCTCGTCGTCTTAATATTTGTAAGAAACCCAAACGTACGAAAACAAAATATATTTTAGAAAATAAAATGAAATTTAACCAAGTACAAATATTAGAACGATAAGAAATACGAAACACTAATATTTTATGCAGAAAAAATATATGTGATATGAAATTACAATCGTTAAAAGTCTCTGTTAATCGATATCATCTTAAAAATTGCAGCAAACTCATGAATGTCCCTTTAATAGTCCGTGTATATTCGTTACAAATGACATTTACTATAATTGATTCGTAAACCGACAAAGTACGTAGTTTTATATCCCTTGCCCATCGTAGATATTGTGTACATGTGATGGGATTGAAATATCATGATTTCAAGGCACTCCAACATTATACTCACTGCCAGGGCCCCGTTTTACGAAACGATCTTAGCGCTAAGATAACATTAAAGGGACATTCCTGAGTTTGCTGCATTGTAAGATGTTTCCCACTAATAAAATACTTCTACAATTAAACTTACACATTAAATATGTTTTCTTGTTTAGAATATCAGTGTCTGTATATTCAATGTGTTTCTGGTCGTCTTAATATTTGTAACAAACCCAAATTGGATTTCGTCTTCAAATAATTTCGTACGTACGAAAAAAAAATATTTTAGGAAATAAAATGAAATTTAACCCAGTACAAATATTAGAACGATCAGAGAACATGATTAGTATACAGTCACTAATATTGTATGCAGAAAAATATATTTGATATTTAATTACAATCGTTAAAAAGTCTCTGTTCGTCGATAACATGTTAAACATTGCAGCAAACTCAGGAATGTCCCTTTAAGTGCCTATGGTAGCTATGTATTTAAGGTGATCTTACTGCTAGGATCCTTTTGTAAAATGGGGCCCATGCGGTAATGATCAAAATGAAAAGAACGTTCATCTGTGATACCAAACGTGCATGTTCTGATAGAAAATAATGCCGTGTTTTCAAACTTCTGATCGTTGGCCGTACAGTTTGGTGATAAGCACAAGAGTAACAGGTTGTATATTAAATGGAATGTCATCAGGAGTCGGAACAACATCGTATCTGGGTGTTCTGGACTGATGATGACATTAACGGTCATTTCGGGGTGATTCTCCTGAGAACAATTCCAGTTAATAATGGTATGACCCCTTACGTCAATAACGTTTTTGTAAAGCCGCTCAATTATGTTTTTTTCCTTGGAACAACGATCCCCAAGTGAGGAAAGTGAAAGCAATTAATTCTCCAAGAAGAACTTGATAGACTACGATGAGTTGTGTGCTTAGATCACTGCACTCAGCTGACAGAAGCCAGAAGAACAAGCCGTTGGTTCTGACCCACAACGATCTGGTATTGGAGAGAAGGAAATTGAAAGCTATCTCAGGAGATGTATCGTAGCAGAAATCACACTTGTGTGGCGCAGTTAAAACAAGAAACCTGCCTGTTTCACTTACTGCAACACACGTGAACGTCATCCAGGATGCAGGGCCAATCGTTTGGGAAATATTGGGTTACAGGGTTTTTTTCTTTTGTGTAGCATGCAGTCCGTTTGTTGTGTTCAGAATATTGATTATGGTAACGAGTAGACAATTGTAGTATGTGGTCTATGCTGCATTGATACGAGAAAAAAAGGCGCAGGTGCCACAGACGAGTCAATAGCGGACGTTAAGAGAGTGTGGAGTTACTGGCATGTTCCTGGTTCAGCGTGTTTAAGTTTAACATGTTGTAAATGTGTAAGTATTATCAGAAAAAAAGAACCTGGATGTTTCGAGGATGGGGGTGGTAGTAGGACTTTCTTAGGGAGTTTTAAAAACAAATTGTTGAGGGTTTTTTGTTGTTGTTACTTGCGTTTTTGTTGTTGTTCTTCTTATTGTTGTTTTTGTTAAGGAAATGTTTTCAGAATTCTACTAAAATATTGGTCAAAAGGGGGCGAATTCCAATCGTTTATGGACTAAGAGAGTTTGCTTCCTGGCATAGCATGGTCTGGTCCTGGAAGGGGGGGGGGGGGGTCCAATATGAACTTAGCTGATCCTTTGATCTACACTTACTTGAATAGCTCTGTATTGTCCCGTAAAAAAAAAAAAAAAACTAGTTTAGCATCAGCGGGGGTTACGGAACCGTCTGAAACCCAGCCACCCACCCCCGGAAACACGCAGCCTACGCCCCTGAAAATAGGACCTTAAATTGTTTAATGTATAGCACGTCCTGAGGACGCCAATTCGAATTACAAGCGATGTTGGTTAGTATAATACATGGAGCGCAGAACCTAGCATGCATTCGATTGCGTGATGTGATTTCATAATCAGCTATGGACGGCCAGGTTATCATCAGAATCAATTTTCTTCCATTAAAACTTTCTCACGTGGCGCCTCTTTGGCTCGTAAACGCTGGGTAGGTGACGTCTTGTGTCTTCCATGCAGCGGTCTATTAAACATATGGTAAACTAATCTGCCACTACTCAAAACAGTGTTCCATGTCTGATTTATATCAAACAACATGGTATATGCTGTGTTGTTTCCGGAAATTGGATATACAAGATAACTTACTGTTACTTGGACACCAGAAGAGAGTTGGCAGCACTGATCCGCTACTGCTGCTTGTTCAGAAGTAGGCCATGTGGCGGAATCGGATTTCTTCTCTAATACTGGATTAAGTGACTAAGTTAATAATTCAATATTAGCTCACTAAACATTCCTTTCCTTTGATCATTTCATTTACATATTTACCATCGTTTGACACCCAATAGCTGATGTATTTTTGTGCTGAAGAGTCGTTAAACATTCATTCATTCACTTGCTCACTCACTCCTTCCCTTGCGTGTGCAGGACATTGTGCAGATGTGTTCGCAACATGCTTCTACGAAAAATATAAATTTAAAAAAAAAAAAAAAAATTGAGCAGATGGGGATCGACTCCTACCCATACACAAGGGGAAAACTAGTTTTATTTAACGATACCACTAGAGTACATTGATTAATTAATCATTGGTTATTGGATGTCAAACATATAGTAATTTTGACATATAGTCTTAGAGAGGAAACCTGTTACATGTTTCCATTAATGGCAAGGGATCTTTTATATGCACCATCCCACAGACAGGACAGTACATACCACCGTCTTTGATATGCCAGTCGTGGTACACTGGCTGGAACGATCATGCAAAAGGTGTCTGTTGATACTGCAGTTTTTGTAAGGACTAAAATGATTGTATATAACTAGATCTGATGTTAGACGTTTAATACTGGTTGTTAGTATATATATAACCAACGTATAATACTCATTGTTAGTATACAGAATCAACGTTTAATACTGGTTATTAGTATATATATATATATATATAACCAACGTATAATACTCGTTGTTATTACATACCTATTCAATCTTACTATAGTGATAAAGGCCTTTTGAAACCGTGTAATAAATGTATTCTGTATCGCACATATGTGCAATCTGGACCGGAACTTTTAAATAGGGAATTCCCTTTTTCTTTTTACAGCAGTTAGTGCCTTTTATTTACTTACGTCATATATGATTTACAAATGACGTCATATTGTATTTGAAACATTACAAAAGGCTGCCGCAGAGTATATATTCTTGCGCAAAATAAACTCGTGCAATAAATAGGAAGCGAAAACAACGTATGTCAAGTTCTGTATATTTACTATATAGAATCAACGTTTAATACTGGTTGTTAGTATATAGAATCAACGTTTAATATTGGTTGTTAGTATACAGAATCAACGTTTAATACTGGTTGTTAGTATACAGAATCAACGTTTAATACTGGTTGTTAGTATACAGAATCAACGTTTAATACTGGTTGTTAGTATACAGAATCATAAAAGAAACGCAAATGTTAATTTAATTTTCTTTGCTTTATTTAAAATGACTGTGGTGGAATCCCATTATGTTTTGTATCTATTAAAATTAACCATGTCTTATTGACATTTTACGCTCATTTTTACAGTCCACGGAACTAATTGTATTTTTCAAAAATATATTATATTAAAATATTTCAGTTTCTTTTGTTGGTGTGTATAATCTAACTCGGTCTGCCGATCACTTAATGGTTGCCTTTCTCGTACATTATTATTTTTTTTTTTTTATTATTTTTTTTTTTTTTACTATAGTTTCTTTTCTAAAAGTAGCCAATTACTGTAGTTCCCTATCGCGATCGAACCATCAAACCGTTTCCTCTTCACAGCGCTGCCAGTAACGCGCTGTAATTGAATACAACATGAAAACAATTAATTTAGTATCTTCAAACCTTTTGCACATGGGAGATTGTCAGAGTTCAAGAGGTTAGATCTGCGATAGACGACGGACTTTCAACAAAATTGGACGATTTGGGGGTTTTCTTTGCTTTCTGTAAATCCGACAGATTACCGCAAATAAATGAATCAATATTGCGTCTACTGTGTATATCATATGTGATAATTGTGGAGATTTCCTCAAGGATTAACTAGAGGAGAAATATCCACGGTGGACTTGTGGGAGTTGGCGAGTTCTTCCATTGCTAGTAATATGGCACGCAATGTAACAAAACTGCTGCATTGAGTATTGTTCCCATCGATTCCATTTGCAATACACACATGGTTTGAATTGATTAACCCGAATTGGGGCTGTACTTTGGATCCCCCCCCCCCCCCCCCTCCATTGTTTCCGCCTTTCGATGTCTTCTCAAATGAAGTTTTATATATGTTAAAAAATATATTCGGTCACTTCCTCGAAACAAACTATGGGACGGGATGAAGTCTTGGTAACTCCAGACTCTTGTTTCATGGTGTATTACTATCGAGACTAACTACATGTATAACCATAACTATCTGACAGTGCAATCTTTATCTCCAAATAATTTACTTGAACGTCTGTTGACGCTGTACATAAAGTAAACAGTCTTAAAACGGTAACTGCACTATCAGGGCGCTGTATGTAACGTAGACTTCCAGTACATGGATGTAAAGGTTCACCATATAATTATTGCAGGACTTTGGCCATGAGAGGTAAGATAACAGAAAAACAGTAATTGGCCAGGTTGGTCTGACTGCCACAAACAAGTGCAGAACTTGAGAGCTAACCGCCGGCCATAGGACGTAACAGACTCGCTTCAACGTTAGTTGTTGAGGCTAGTAGGTTCTGGGTTCGCGTCCCAGGACCGGATACCAACCCAGGGTGATAGTAACAACTGTGTGGGATGTGTAAGGCCACTACACTGACCCGTCTCACTCTTTAACAACTGTTCCCAACAGACAGCCAAGATAGCTGAGGCGTGTACATAGGACATTGTGTTTGAACTTTAATTCTATAAACACATTATAATATTTTTTAATGGAGACTATAAAGATTGTTTTGGTTTTGATTTTAATGTTTCGTGTTTGTCGCTTAGCTGAATCTAGTATTAACTAGAAATAATTAAATCTCGAACTGAAAGCGAATGTAAGTGAAACATAATTAAATGGAAAGGTTTTGACACCCATTACTAGAAATAACAGTAGTACTAGCTGTTGTAGTTGTTGATGTTGTTATTGATGATGATGATGATGATGATGATGATGATGCCGTTGTTTGGTCATTGCCTTTTTACCAGGAGATTACTTTTAAAATATTATTTCATATGCTGGTAAATGGAAGATGTGGTACAAATGACAATTATAACAGCAAAGATGTGTCATATTTTAAGACAAAGATTGGAACGTGGACGTGGACAGTACAGGGGGCGGGACGTAGCCGAGTTGTAAAGCGCTCGCTTGATGTGCGGTCGGTTTAAGATCGATCCCCGTTGGTGGCCCCATTGGGCTATTTCTCGTTCCAGCCAGTGCTCTACAACTGGTGTAATAATGAAGTGGCGACAGCGGGTTTCCTCTCTCAATATCTGTGTGGTCCTTAACCATGTCTGACGCCATATAACTGTAAATAAAATGTTTTGAGTACGTCGTGAACTTAATTTCTGAATACTGGTATCCCTTTCCTTGTAGGCAGTAAGTGGATTGACCGTTGCGTTACTAGGATAATCAATGAGTAGTTGGAGGTCTTTGACTAGAGCGAGCTCACTAATGGATAGTGTGCATTCCATGTCAGAGAGACATTAGCTTAGCGGAGAACCATCATGTTGGTCATTAACCGAAGCCAGTTCAATATACGTTTGTAGACGGATACGAGATATACGCAGACACACGGATATGCAGATAGGTTTTATTAATGTGCTTACCTTTCGCGAACACCTGATATCATCAGCTGTGACAGTGATTCATGAGTGCATATCATCACAGCTATATTTATTCCAATAGAAAGAAAGAAATGTTTTATTTAACGACGCACTCATCACATTTTATTTACGGTTATATGGCGTCAGACATATGGTTAAGGACCACACAGATTTTGAGCGAAAACCCGCTGTCGCCACTACATGGGCTACTCTTTCCGATTAGCAGCAAGGGAGGATAGGACAAACCATGGCCTTTGTTGAACCAGTTATGGGTCACTGGTCGGTGCAAGTGGTTTACACCTACCCATTGAGCCTTGCGGAGCACTCACTCAGGGTTTGGAGTCGGTATCTGGATTAAAAATCCCATGCCTCGACTGGGATCCAAACCCAGTACCTACCAGCCTGTAGACCAATGGCCTAACCACGACGCCACCGAGGCCGGTTATTCCAATAAGGTCTGCTCGGTGTTAGTTTTGTTTAGTAAACTAGTCTGGAAGTGGCAATCTTCTGTTGAGCGGTACACGAGGGATGTATTTGTCGATGGCCTAGGGAGTGGCTGTCCTCCTATAGACGAGGAACTAGGTAGAGATTCGTTGGACCAGCTACTGTCCTCCTATAGACGAGGCACTAGGTAGAGATTCGTTGGACCAGCTACTGTCCTCCTATAGACGAGGAACTAGGTAGAGATTCGTTGGACCAGCTACTGTCCTCCTATAGACGAGGAACTAGGTAGAGATTCGTTGGACCAGCCACTGTCCTCCTACAGACGAGGAACTAGGTAGAGATTCGTTGGACCAGCCACTGTCCTCCTACAGACGAGGAACTAGGTAGAGATTCGTTGGACCAGCTACTGTCCTCCTACAGACGAGGAACTAGGTAGAGATTCGTTGGACCAGCTACTATTTTGCCAAATGACATTGGACTTGGCATTGTGCAGAGATACGGCCTTGGTTGCGGATAACCGTTGTGTCGTTCAGATTATATTCAAGAAGGCCTGGGGTATAAAACAATAGTAAAACGGTTATAAACTATCATTGAATAAATTACGGCAACAAGTTTCCTTTTCAACATTACCCGTTTAATCTGGACATACTACGGCCTAGACAATCACGTGGTGTACCACAAATAGCGTGCTTTGCATCAAATAGGCACAAACTCACCATGATAATCAAATTAGGTGACACATTTGGAACCGATGTGAGAATGGACTCCCAATTTTAAAAGACTGATATTTACTTTTATCTAAGTCTGACAAAATGTAATAAAGCCCACAATTTCAGCTAATCACCAGTGTATAGGTTTGTTGTCTTCGAAAGACAGTCCCCCTTTCCTTTATGTCAACTTGGGATTAAGGTTTCATTCTTAGATTATGTGACGTTAAAAGGATAGGGTGTAACCACTGTAGCCACGGTGCAACAGAGGAGTTAATAAGTGCATCTATAACAGAATACCAGATTAGCTATATAATTTCAAAGAAAGTTGCTCCTCTTTTCAGAACTCAATTGAAGTGGTGACATTTGAAACAACTCATAAGCTTACATTTGTTTGTGTTAGAATTTGTAAAATAAATATTGATGAGACAGCTATACCTGTGTTTTGTCTGGAGTACATTGGTTAATGAATGATCTGCTAGTGGGTGTCAGACATATTGTAATTGTAACACAAGACGTCTGCTACATTTGTCCATTAGCAGCAAGGGATATTTTATATAAACTTTCCCACAGACAGGACAGCACATATCAATGACTTCAATATACACACGTGGGACACTGGGTACGTCCGAATCGGTGGGACACTGGGTACGTCCAAATCGGTGAGACACTGGGTACGTCCGAATCAGTGGGGCACTGGGTACGTCCGAATCGATGAGACACTGGGTACGTCCGAATCGGTAGGGCACTGGGTACGTCCGAATCGGTGGGGCACTGGGTACGTCCGAATCGGTGGGGCACTGGGTACGTCCGAATCGGTGAGACAACTACATTTGAGGCAGCTGCCGGTTGCACATCACCATTAATCACTCCATGCAGTCTAATAGTTTCTATGGAAGAATATATTCTGTGAGAAATACTAAACTATCGCGAGGGTTACGTGACTATTGGTTTTAGGGAGTACTCTCTCTTGACAACTGTCATACAAAAAAATCAACATAGGTTGCCGACCCAATATTTTCACTTAGTTACACGTATGCCAGAGCACCGCATTATTTTGCTGTTACACAAGGACACAGTTGCTATCAATTACTCATTGCAAAAGCAAGTGCCTTCATACCAATGGGTTATTTAAATACTACAGACGTCAACTTACTTGTAATCATCAAAACAAGATTTCGGAAGTCATTTCAGATGTTGTACAACAGGTAACACCACAAAGGGTGGTGTGGTGCCTGTGATTTGTTATATAGAGAATAAAACGAGTTGTTTTAAAATGTAATTAACGAGCGAAGGCGAGTTTAATACATTTTTAAACAACGAGTAAATGGTATCTAACGGACACGAATGTATTATTATATTTCTTACATATCCTCAAAAACCAGGTCTTAAGCAAATTTTAACATCTTTTAGAGGAGACCGGAAAAGAAACCATATATATACGGCGTAATGAATTGTTTGCCGTCATAAACCACAACACGCAACTACCGCGCTCCCCATATTAAGCGTTCCAGTCTTGGTTGGGGTTTTTTTTTCGCCGATCTCCGATGTTTGCCGGAAACTGTCGACAATTGATGAGCTAGACCCGTGACGTCATCGATGAGAGGAAAACTGAAGAAACTACCAAGCAGCATGGACGAACTTAGCGATTCGAGTGACGAAGAATTGTGTCCAGCTTGTGCTAAATGCATCAAACCGTATCAGTTTGAACCACTTATCAGAGACTTTGTCCCTAATCCTGGAAATGTTGTCTTAGACGAAAATTCGGATGAATCAACTGCCGACGAAGACGAGGAAGCCACACGGTCATATAGACTAGCATACAAGCATTTTTAAAACATAATTTTTTATGACATTCTTAATGTAAACTGAAGCAAATGGACCTAATTAGACGAAAAGAACACAAAAAATTTTGGAAATCGAAACTTGATGTTGGCCGTTTCTTGGAATGCATTGCTGTTACTGTTGCAGTTAAACACTGCGCAGTTAATCATCATATAATTACGTCGACAATATATAATAACACTAATTTTCTTGGAGACAAAAAAAAAAAAAAAACGACTAAAAGGCACAACTAAAGAATCAACACGTATACCGGTATTGCTTGGTAACTCTCACCGATGACGTATTGCATCGCTTTCGTTCAGATCTATGCATAATCCCGCCCACTTCTGTTTTTATTATACGAGCCGGGCGTTAGAGTAATGCGGTCTTTGACGCTAACTTAATCCATTACACACTACATGTCTTTTGGTGTCCGGTCTCCTTTAACTAAAAGACGTACGTGTGTTAACAACCCATGTGCTATAAAACAAAATAGCGTATACTGTTCTCACCAACGGGTGTGTAAAAAAAACATTTAACACGTCCTCCACTCACAGAATGTTACATACTGAACTGAATCGGCTTCAATAACAAAACCTTTAACGTAACTCCTGATACCCATCTGTATCTTAAAACCTTTACTTTAACTCCTGATACTCGGTTGTAGCTTAAACCCTTTACTATAACTCCTGAGACTCACTTCTGGGTTCAACCATTACTATAACTCCTGATACTCAACTGTAGCTTAAAACCTTCACTATAACGTCTGATACTCATTTGTAGGTTCAACCATTACTATAACTCCTGATACTCAACTGTATCTTAAAGGGACATTCCTGAGTTTGCTGCATTGTAAGATGTTTCCGAAAAATTAAATATTTCTACGATTACACTTACATATTAAATATATTTTCTTGTTTAGAATATCAGTGTCTGTATATTCAATGTGTTTCTGGTCGTCTTAATATTTGTAAAAAGCCCAAATATACGAAAAAATATATTTTAGGAAATAAAATGAAATTTAACCTAGTACAAATAGTAGAGCGATCAGAAACACGTTTAATATACAACCACTAATATTGTATGCAGAAAAATGTATTTGATAAGTAATTACAATCTTTAAAAAGTCTCTGTTAGTCGATAACATCTTAATAATTGCAGCAAACTCAGGAATGCCCCTTTAAAACCTTCACTATAACGTCTGATACTTATTTGTAGGTTCAATCATTACTATAACTCCTCATATTCCGTTATAGGTTAAAACTTTTACCCTAACTCCTGATACCCAGTTGTACGTTGAAATCTTTACCATAACTCCTAATACCCAGTTGTAGGTTAACACATTTACTTTAACTCTTGACACTCGGTTGTAGGTTGAAATCTTTACCATAACTCCTGATACTCGGTTGTTGGATAAAACCTTTATCGTAACTCCTGACTTTCAGTTGTAGCTTAAAACCTTTACCATAAGTCCTGATATCCTTATACTTCGTTATAGAATAAAATCTTTCCGCACCTCCCGATACCCAGTTGTAGGTTACAACCTTTACTATAACTCCTGATAATCAGTTATAGGTTTCAAACCTTTACTCTATAATTCCACATACTCTGTTGTAGGTTCAAACCTGCGTCCATGTCAGAGCATTAATCACTCCCTCAGAGAGAGAGAGAGAGAGAGAGAGAGAGAGAGAGAGAGAGAGAGAGAGAGAGAGAGAGAGAGAGAGAGAGAGAGAGAGAGAGAGAGAGAGAGAGAGAGAGAGAGAGACAGAGAGAGACAGAGAGAGACAGAGACAGAGAGACAGAGACAGAGACAGAGAGAGGAAGAGACTTGTAGAGATTCGCGTACGGATAGCTCGGACGTTAAATACGAGGACTGCCAAATTGAACGGAAGTGATCACTGATTGGAAGAGAAGTTTGATTAATGGCTTCCATGTGTGTGGCGCAAGCGGAGGATGCGAGGCAGAAGATGGACGCGGCGATGTGGCAGTTTAGGAACTCATTAGGGACGTTTCTCCCGCGTGAAAGATCACCACGCCATGCTACATGTGCGGCTAGGCAGTTACAGATTCACGCGATAACAAGCGGGACACATCCAGTTATGTCAGAAGTATGGACCACGTGCTATATATAGGATAATAAACGACTAACCATTATGTATAAAGTTATGTTCCGTGTGTTATCATTCACATTTGTCACGAACTTATCGAGTCACAAAAAATTAATTATTTCTCGAGGGACATACACGTGATTGAAAATAAAAGAGATTTGAATATTCGATCTGTTATACAAGAATTTAGTTTGTAAACAATGTAGTGCCGTGCATTAGATGACGCACATCATTAAATTTGATGACGCCAAAAGACTGCAGCAATTTCATATTATGGCGCGGGTGGGTGTTGTTTCGTTTTTTATCTTGGGGTTGTTTTGGGGTTGTTTTGGGGTTGTCTTGGGGTTGTTTTGGGGTTGTTGTTTTTTATCTTGGGGTTGTTTTGGGGTTGTTTTGGGGTTGTTTTGGGGTTGTTGTTTTTTATCTTGGGGTTGTTTTGGGGTTGTTTTGGGGTTGTTTTGGGGTTGTTGTTTTTTATCTTGGGGTTGTTTTGGGGTTGTTGTTTTTTATCTTGGGGTTGTTTTGGGGTTGTTTTGGGGTTGTTGTTTTTTATCTTGGGGTTGTTTTGGGGTTGTTGTTTTTTATCTTGGGGTTGTTTTGGGGTTGTTGTTTTTTATCTTGGGGTTGTTTTGGGGTTGTTTTGGGGTTGTTTTGGGGTTGTTGTTTTTTATCTTGGGGTTGTTTTGGGGTTGTTGTTTTTTATCTTGGGGTTGTTTTGGGGTTGTTTTGGGGTTGTTGTTTTTTATCTTGGGGTTGTTTTGGGGTTGTTTTGGGGTTGTTGTTTTTTATCTTGGGGTTGTTTTGGGGTTGTTTTGGGGTTGTTGTTTTTTATCTTGGGGTTGTTTTGGGGTTGTTTTGGGGTTGTTGTTTTTTATCTTGGGGTTGTTTTGGGGTTGTTTTGGGGTTGTTGTTTTTTATCTTGGGGTTGTTTTGGGGTTGTTTTGGGGTTGTTTTGGGGTTGTTGTTTTTTATCTTGGGGTTGTTTTGGGGTTGTTTTGGGGTTGTTGCTTTTTTTCTTCCTTTTGTTCTTCCTGTTTTTGTAGGATCTTGTTTCGTTTCGTCGTATTCAAAAGCTACATTGAAAACATAACATTTAACTGAAATTTAATATCCTGTAAATTGATATATTTCATGTACATAATAAAAATACATTATATTATTTTGATTTCACCATTTAAAATTAGAATCAAATGAAAATTAATAACATTATATCGATCTGCATAATACATCACTCTACATAAAACTGCATGATATGCTAATAATTGTTTTTAACTTTCCAAGGTCGATTTCACTGCATTCAGTATTACTTGTACTTGCATATATTAGAATTTTATAAATAGTCTTTGGTGTACGGGAACCAGCTTAGTTAAAACGACCTTGGATCTTGTCTTCTACGAAGATTGTTCACTGGACTCTTCTAAGTATTTATCATTTTGATTATATCTCCTTTTTCCTCCCTAAAACGTCTGCACATAAACTGCCACGGATCGATAGTGTTTATCCGTTTTAGCACATAATGTGTTACTTCTAGATACCGTACAATGCCACTAACCCATTAACGTCATATTACATTATACCGGAGTCGACGAAATTGCCTGCTAGAATGGCCAGAAAACAATTGTGTGTGTGTTACCCGGATGTGGGCACTACGTAATTACAAAGCTGTCGACCAATTGGCTCCGCTTCCTGCACGGCAGCTGCACCTGTCCTGGCAATAAATGGAACCAATTCCACGTTCAGGGCTGCTAACCGCTCAAACAGTGTGCTACTGTGATCACTGTTCCGAGGAAAATTCACACAGACTCCCGCCCCAGCGTGTGGAGAATGCTCCTCACGTCCCTCAACGGAATGGGTGTCTTGGAATGGCAGTGCTTCTGACAGTAATGTCTGTGGAGAGTGGTATCCTCAGACACGGCGGAACAAGGAGGGGTCTAGTTGGGTAGTAAATCTAAAGGCAGATTTGAATTTTACGGGGGAGCATACCCTCGAACCCACTAGAAATTTTGATGTGCGCCCTCGATTTCAGTTAGCCCTTCTCCTCCCCATGTAAACTTGCCTCCACCGTGCCTAATCCTGCATATATATTGAGCAACAAAAG
>NC_054704.1:7015464-7052964 GCF_016097555.1 Gigantopelta aegis | reverse complement strand
ATATAACCACATGGTTTGTCTTCATCAACTCCACGTGGCCTACTCACGTCTATATTGAGCAGAGTAGAACGATGGAATGACCATCCCAACCAAACACAACTTTTCAGGTTGGCTGTGGTACCAAGTCATTTAACAACTTAATATTTAATCGGTATCCATTACTTCGTTCATCTATGCGTGTGTGTCTGATGTGACTAATTCAAAATATAAAACCAGCCAAGCAACTTAATTTCATTTTATTCTGCATTGATTATTTAATGTCTTTCAATAAAAAAAATCTGGCAACTAGATTACCGTTTTGTATTGAGTTACTAAAGTTAGAAATAAAACAAACAGTCGGTAGCGCGGTATCGGTTTCAAGACGTAAAAAGACCACTGTACAATAGAAGGGAAGATCATAATCTGAAGTAATTGCAATTTTCAATGGTACTCTTTAGACCAGCATATGTTCAAGACTGAAACTGCCTGAAACTTCCATTAGTCATTTCGTGTGTTTGATAGATCACTATCCAATACTTGACGTATACACTACGTATGTTAAACTGTGATGTACCGTTGTATATTGTCATTCTGTGCGCCACATTGTTCGCATATAGAAGTGCTTTTGTCACCGTTTCAGAGCACTGTTCCAAAGGTCTTAAGGCCATACCACAGTGTAATACATCACTGCCTGGCATAATGTTTAATTGAATACTCTATTGTATGGTGATTGATTTCCTTCCGCATACGTGAAAATGGCTACAATAAAATTCCGTTTTGCTGTGAGTATTGAAGCCATGATTGATCAAGGGTAGAAGCTGTTAGCTAGCAGTAGGTGGGTTTTTTCATCCAGTGCTTGAGATTACTCCCTAAAAGATTTATCAAGCCTGTCAAGAGATATGAACAGGTTCAAGGATAAGTGAAGCACAAACAAAATCTCATTGGCATCAGCATGCAGAGTGAATGTTTGGATGCTTTAAACACTCTTCGTCACGCAATTGTGTTTGGCCAGTTGAGAGCTCGAGTATTTATCAGGGTTGCCTTGAGTGGATTGGTATGCATGTTTCCAGTGATTTTTCTGGTCTTGTCAATACAAGTCAAACTAGCGAGTGCACGCTTGTATTTTACCTGGACGCCATATAACCGTAAATAAAATGTGTTGAGTGCGTCGTTAAATAAAACAGCTTCCTTCGTTTCTCGCTTATATTTACAGACCTCAGAGTTGGAATATGGTAACTGTTTCGTGGTGTTTTCACACACCTTAGTGATCCTATAACACAGGGATGATCAAGTTGTATACTTAATCGTTTTGGCTACGATGTTGATTGAGTGGCAGTCCTTTAGAATTGGAACAGGGTGAATACAACTGTTATCTGTCGCATTTTCAAAGACTAAACACTGACAGGTCTTTTATAGAAGGGGTGAAGATTTTATTTATTTAGTTTGTTCTTCATTCCCCAACCAATATCCAGTTAATAACGTGGTCTGGGTACACAATTCAGCTACATGGCCTGTTTGATGTGGACAGAAATTGGTGGATAGTTAAAGAGAAGTCGATGCGGGGAATGGCCTATTAGTCCAGTCAAAATAAGGTTTGACTCTGAATAAATTGAAACAGAAATTATTTTTATTGCAACAGTTCCCTGAACCCTATATGAACAACATATCAAAAATGTACATTGATGTACGTGGGGCAAATATGCTAATTTGCATAATTTCAAAATGGCCGCCATAACTCATATATGCAAACACAATGGCAAACTATTCTTAAGATTCAGTGGACATATATATGGAATTATTAGTGCTATGACTTAAATGTATTCACGCATATTCATTAAAACTCATTCAGAGATATATGGATAAAAAGTAATATTCAAGATGGCCGCTTTTATTCAAAATGGGTACCAGTATTCCTCAAAATCGCACATAAATGTAGATATATACAAACAATGTACTTTTGTTACTGTTACTAATATCAAAGAAAGCCTGTAAATATAAACTAATAATTTAGTTACAAACGTGACATAAATGATATATTAAGTTCACCGTCAGCTTTGGATTATATCGACTCAAACTGACTAACTGATGAAAAGCTTGGGCAAATAAACAAATTTTTTACATTAGATAATTATGCCCTGTCATTTTTATGGCACTTTTGGTCAATAAATACAAATCTGGTGGAATGTTTTTGTTTACGACTATTTTTTAAAACCAGAACTCAAAAAACGTTTATGACATAAATGATATAATACAAGCTAGACAAAAGACAAAGTAAGAAAGATTAATTTGCAAGACAGAAAAGAAACCACTGAATGTATCAAATCTGTCCTATACGTAGACATTCAAGCTGATGTTGGTATCCAGTCTAAGTTATAAGACAAAAGGGATGACTTAAGCTTTCCAGAAGCAATATTTGTTTCTGTTTCACCTTTTGGAATTTACATATCACAATGTGTGAGGTATCTTAGGGCAAGCTCAATGTATGCCAGTTTCACTATGTCATATTATTCTTGTACAGACGTTCATTTATCAGAGATATAATAGTCAAGGGCTCCAGAAAGATTTCAAAATAGTTCATGGTAGACATGCAGAGGCTACGCTATAGGCTATCTTTCGATATACCATTAGTGGATATATACCACTTTTATTAATACCAGTAGGTCCATGTGATTTTTATGCACCTTTACCTGCCTGGGGGCAACATATCCTGAAACGAACAGCTCTTCCTAGGATATTGGTTTTAACCAACACGCCCACTAAAGTTAGTCTCTGGTTACCATATTATAACATCATGTACAAATATGAAATACAAGCTCAAATGCACTTTTAAAAAAACTCGTGTTTGTTCACTATGAACGGAGATCGTCAAAAGTATACGCTCGATTCGGCAAAGCACAAACGACAACCTGTTGTGAGTTTCAGTTAACACGTGCGTTTGCCAATTTCAAATTGTAGGGGTCATCTAAAAAACCATCTTGCGCTGTACGAAGAACGTTCGGTTGAGGATACGGTACTAGAGTCTTTCGTTAAAACCGGTTTGATCTTGACAATGTATTATTGACAATCGTACCTTCCTATTTCAGAATTAATATTCTATAAAGTGTTAGTAGAACTTTTAAAGTTTAGTTTGTATACTAGTGACACACTGATCATGTGTATATTTTTAAAATAAAATATACTAAAATTGACAATGAACGTTTTTACTTCTTAATATTACGTGTATTAAAATCGACAAATTCAACTAAATTATCTTTCGTTTGGAAATGGTAAAGTTAGTAAGTTAGTTTGTTTTTGTTTTGTTTTTTGTTTTTTTAACATCAATTGGATGTCAAACATTTGGTAATTTTGACATAATCTTAGAGAGGAATCGGGTGCATGTGCAGGGGGAGGGTATTGGAGGTCGAAACCCTTACCCGCCCAAGCTTAAAAAATTCAAACATATTTTCTAGGGGAGCATGGCTGAAATCCCCGCACACGCGCCTTGGAAACCCGCTATATTTTTTTATTATTATTATTATTATTTTAGCAAGGGATCGTTTATATGTATCATCCCACAGACAGGATATTACATACCGTGGCCTTTTATATACCCGCCTATGGGAATCGATCCTAGACTGACCGCGCATTTCCAAAACATACCTTTGTACGTCTAAGTAATGAATAAAAATAGCATAATTTAGTCTTGAAAAATGTTACGTAATCGAACACAACACCCTCTTCTTCTACCCCTAGAGCGTTACGTAAGTATTAACACCCCCTTACATGTATCGCGTATGCCACCCACTAGCCACTGTCAAATTTTCAAGGCAAATCCTCCACCGACCCTGGAAAGGTGTTGTACCATACCTCTGTGGATATAAATATGTTTTGGAGGTATGAGACGACCCCTCGATCAAATTTGTTCAAAATCACGTGAGAAACTCAGCACCTGCGTAAATCACGTAAAGTCCCAGTTCTACTGGTGTCCCGCTAAATGAAGAAAAACAAAGCTGGCCATTGCTTTTGTAGCTGACCTAGATAATGTAAATAAGCGAGCATTGCGAAACTGTAGCGATGTGGTGGACCTCCTATGTACCAAACAGAACTGAATCATCTCTTCTATATGCTTAAATAATAAAAATATTCCAAGGACTGCAGCTTTAAATAAAAACAACTGACTATTGGCTCTGCTCATATTGGATGCCTTTTGCGTGGAAAGGTATGCTCACGTTTTGCAAACGCCTGATATAATCACTGTTTTAACAGTGATTCATGAGAGCGTGTCATCACAACTGTCTAAATATTTATTATTCTGTAGTTTACAGTCGTCTTTCTAAAGACAGCGTAGGAAGGACGTTTTGTCCTGGGAAGTGCCAATCATGGGAACTGTCACAACCTTGCCAAAACATTATCGTAACTAATGTCTTGTGCGATATCATTTTAAAACTGTTATTGCCATTCAGATTTGGTTTGATGGACAAGTGTATGATGAGGCAGTACTACAGGAATGTGCAATATTACACATAAACAGTATTTGATGGACAATTCCCATATTTATCAAGCAGGTGGCTTGAGTCTACTTGACTAGCGATTTTGTCAGAATTTTTTGTTAAAAATCGATTTTGGAGGAGGCAGATTTTTCTGATCTGTTGAATTTTTCGAGTCTACTTTAGTTGGATTATTTGCCTTTTACTAGATATGTATGAAACTAATAATTTGATGAATGACCCAGAGTCTAAGGTAAAGTAACTTAGTGTTTAGAGTCTTCATATTTGTGCTATTTTATGCTACAGATAGTCATTATGTGAAAATGTAGAAACACATTTCAGAGCAAACAGGTTTCGCCCCGTCATTGATGTGTACTTTCAAATGCCTATTGGAGCACTGGCAAAACAGACCATGACACAATGGTACATATGGAAGGAAGTTGGCAAAGAATGGATGGTTGCATGTAAGAAATGGAAATGAATTGAGCGCACAAATTTTGGTTTTATCTTCAGAAGATATGTTAAATGATTAACTGTAAAACTATGTTTTATGTGGAACTCATTAATCTGCAATGTGACAAACTACTTTACTTGTGTTTTGAAACACAAATGATATAGATTACCGAGATCTCAGATCACTGTGGAGGAACTGCTATGTCAATGTTAATGTTTACGGCCATCTTGACAAATTAAAGTCATCTTATGATATAAAGTAATGGAGATTTTTCTAAATCATTAAGTAAGTTATTGCAGACAAAACAACATTTACTCAAAATATCTCATTTCAGCACACATGCATGTGTTTAGTATTACAAAATATGCCATGTGGCGGCCATATTTAATTATGCAAATTAGTCACTTTCCCCCGCTTACATCAAATTACTTGTTTGGCTTTGAGAATACATTACAACAAAAATTATTTCTGTTGCAATTTGTTCTAGCTTAGGCCTTTTTTAACCTTAGATTGACTGGACTATATTCGCTGAGGTCAAAGTTAGACAGTTAAAGAGAAATCGATGTAATGAATGGCCTGTTTGTTCTGGACAGGGGTTAATGGATAGGGCAATAGAAGTGAAGGTAGTAAATGGCCTCTTTCTTGTCGATACAAGTTTGTAGATCGTCAACGAGAAGTCGGTGTAGTGAATGAGGTTGGAGTTTCCCTTTTTCCTTTTTGGTCTTTGGAACTATCTTATTGATGGGTTAATCTGCATTTTTATTTCCGTGCGATTATACTATGTGTGTTGTTGTTCTGTTGGACTCCAGTATATAAATTACTTTATATTTGCTATGCATTTTTACAGCTCTCTTTAGACTACTCGTTTTTTATTTTTACTAAAAACATTATAGAGACGTCTTGACTGTGCTTATTCGCCAAGAAATTGTCCAATCGAACTGAAATCAAGCTTTTAATTTCAAAGATTTTTTTCTAACTTCCTTTCAGTCTTGGTTAAAAAACGAGAACCTGGCAACAATCGATAGAGCCTCGCCATTTTCATGATATGTCGCTTCAGTGATAAGAACTTCTGAGAAATAACAACGCTGTTAGGGATTTTGTTTCTTTCTCTTTTTTTCTGACGCTGTTGTTATCATAGACCTGGCCCTATGATTAATCTACGGGCTCCTTACGGAATGACTTCTCTCTATGATTAATCTACGGGCTCCTTACGGAATGACTTCTCTCTTTGCGCCTGAGCTGCTTCAATTCGCCATGTTGCAAAAGGGATTTTCTCTCTCATCAGAAACAAATTTAAGAAATGCTCGATTACACATTCCTGCAAATGGTTTGACCACCCACGTATTAAAAAGCTGCTAACGTTTCTTTAGCAGTATCTGTAGAATATATAGTAGTAGTAATAGTAGTAGTAGTAGTAGTAGTAATATTAGTAGTAGTAGCACCAGGTGGTAGTAGTTGTAATAGTAGTAGTAATTGTTGTTTTAGCAGCAGCTGTAATAGTAGTATTTGTGTTTAAAGGAAATAAATTTCAAGACGTAGTAGGAGTGGTAGTAGTAGTAATAGTAGTAATAGTAGTAGTAGTAATAGTAGTGGTAGTGGCAGTAGCGGTAGCAGTAGCAGTAATAGAGTAGTAGTAATAGTAGTAGTAGTAGTAGTGGTATTAGTAATAGTAGTGGTAGTAGTAGTAGTAGTAGTAGCCGTAGTAGTAGTGGTAGTAGTAGTAGTAGTGGCATTAGTGGTAGTAGTAGTAGTAGTGGTGGTGGTAGTGGTAGTATTAGTAGTGGTGGTAGTAGTAGTGGTAGTAGTAGTAGTAGTGGTAGTAGTAGTGGTAGCGGTAGGAGTAGTAGTAGTAATAGTAGTAGTAGCACCAGGTGGTAGTAGTTGTAATAGTAGTTAGTTGTTTTAGCAGCAGCAGTAATAGTAGTATTTGTGTTTAAAGGAAATAAATTTCAAGACGTAGTAGGAGTAGTAGTAGTAGTAATAGTATTATTATTATTAGTAGTAGTAGTAGTAGTAGTAGTAGTAGTAGTAGTAGCAGTAGTAGTAATAGTAGTAGTAGTAGTAGTAGTAGTAGTAGTAGTAGTAGTAGTAATAGTAGTGTTGGTAGTAGTAATAGTAGTAGTAGTGGTAGTAGTAGTAGTATTAGTGGTAGTAGTAGTGGTGGTAGTGGTAGTAGTAGTGGTGGTAGTAGTAGTATTAGTGGTAGTGGCAGTAGTAGTAGTAGTGGTAGTAGTAGTGGTGGTAGTGGTAGTAGCAGTAGTAGTAGTAGTGGTAGTAGTAGTGGTAGCGGTAAGAGTAGTAGTAGTAGTAGTGGTGGTAGTGGTGGTGGTGGTGACAAAACTGAATATATAGGGTTCATAGAAAAACAAGAACTGGCGAGTACAGGGATCATCTTTCATTCAGTGACAAAAATATGATGCAATGACACGATAACAACACCCTGTAATAAATACAGCACAATATAATGTCTACTACATATAACATAAAATCCATATATATATATATATATATATATATATATATATATATATATATATATATATATATATATATATATATATATATTTATACATCATTATATAAATTACAAATAATAAAATCTCAAATGGAAATAACTTAGGCAAATCACAATCGCATATATTATTTAAAATCCATATATTATTCAAAACGATACTGACGTTACTGGCTTTAAAATATTTAAAGAGATAATAATTAAATTTATAAATTACTTTTATCCAATCGTATTAAACATTACAAAATATATATCTAAACTATACCAGATAAATATAAGTGAAGCAACGTCCCGGAGCTGTGGGCCACGGGCAATTGGACTGTCACGGGTCCTAACTGGGTTATAATTGTATTCTTATGTTAAGAACACACCCAGGCCCTATGTCGGCTCCAAATGTAACAGAAATGTCAACCTTCACTGGAGGATTCGAACCATGGACTCTCAGTACGAGAATCCAGCGCTCTACCAACTGAACTAATAGTGAAATTCCCACTAGCTACTGACAGCAGGAGCACTTTATACCAACACTACTACATATATTGCGTAAGATGAATTGTTTATTTATGTCTTTAATTATCTCCTACTTAGAATACCATAGCTCTAGTTACATATTTAAAAATAACTAATACTTTGTGCATTTCGTATTTTGAAGGTTCACTGATCGGTTGTTTCAGATCGGTGCTCTAATACAATGTGTTGTTCTAAGATATCTATGTATGACCGTGGTAACCAGAGTGTATATCGTAAATAAATCCATTCTCCAGACAATGTTTTACATGGTCGTTGTTCCGCATCAGAAATATTGCTTGTTTTCAGACATTAACTTTTTAACATCTACATCTCTGGGGTCAAGTAGACAAACACGCGTGTCTCTGCTGAACTTGACGATACTTACCTAGGGACAAAACACATGGTGATATGTGGTAAACTTGCGGAAGGTGTATGCGACTTGCGTCCCTTGGGGACGTCGAGTTATCGGCTGCGTTAATTTTGGAACTGCGTTGGCCCTTAATGTATTTCACGTATTTGAGTATTTGAGTAATTTACTTTCGAACATTTGCGTACTTATTTTGCGTACTTTCTTTGTTTGTGTACAGATGCATACAGTTATGTGTTTCTGCGATGTGTTTTCGAGTGGACTGTTATGGTTCATAAACTGCGAAGTTACGTAAAGGTTCAAATTTTCAATTTGCTGTGTTATTTTGAAAGTGAGAGAAACAGGTATGAACTTAAATCAATTGTGAAACCCTTACATATACTATGATCGTTTAATACACTAATCAAAACAATTTAGGGAACACTAAAAAGTCACAATTTTGCGTACATTTTGTATTACAATTTAAGGATATTGAAGGAAAATAAAATAATGAGCTGTTCATATGACATGTAAAAGAACACGATGACCATTTAATTCATTGTCATTATTACATTTGTCTTGACTTCATTCTCTTTACGACTACCAATAAGAGAACTCACTACACACTCATGACCATTATTTAAGCACTGGTCATGTTGTCTGCCTAGCAAATCGGTTTACAGGCCCGTAAAAACGTTTTGTGTGCTACACAAGCTATTGATAGGGAGGAGAATAGCTTCGAACGCGATTTTCTAGCATCTGAGAACAAAATTACGCTGTTTTTGAATTAATTTTCAACTATCATACCTGTCCGTTTCACTGGGAATATAATTTTTAATTCATCAGTCATTTGATGTGTTCACGACATCCATCAGGTGCTTTCGTTTGGCTGATTTGATCATTGTTGCAAGTAGTGAAGTACAACATTCACGGCAACGGGTCTGTGGGATATATACTGAGGGAAAGAAATAAGGGACACATGAATTGTAGACTAAATATTCACTACTAACGTCGTAATGCCAATAACACGATCAGTATCTGATAGTATGGGTTTTTTTTGTTGCAGTGACTATTTGCTGTTACCATTTATGTAATTCCTTATTTCTTACTACCAGTAAAAGTAGGCGGTTGGAGTGACTATTTGCTGTTACCATTTATGTAATTCCTTATGTTTTTTATGCCAATAAAAGTAGGCGGTTGCAGTGACTATTTGCTGTTACCATTTATGTAATTCCTTATTTCTTTATGCCAGTAAAAGTAGGCGGTTGCTGTGACTATTTGCTGTTACCATTTATGTAATTCCTTATTTCTTTCTACCAGTAAAAGTAAGTGGTTGCAGTGACTATTTGCTGTTACCATTTATGTAATTCCTTATTTCTTTCTACCAGTAAAAGTAGGATACGCGAAGCCAGTTAGCAATTGTTACAACGCCTCACTGCTTGTGGTTTTGTGTACTAACCCTTACCTGTATTTAAGATGTAATTGTAATTGCTCAGTGAGCCGCACACCAAGACGATTTGTACTCTAAGAAACCAGCATCTTCTACAGTCTGCGTACACGGTTCAAGGTCACGTGAGTCCACAGTGGATCTTCTTTAGATTGGTCGATGGAACTGCTTCTATCTGCGTCTCATCTCCAGCTCAGTGTGAAATTCAAGCATTTACAAGTTGTTATTCAGATTCAGTGAAGACGTCTTGCCAACGGATAAAAAAATTTGTTTTTAAAAAGTTGCGTCTAAAAGGTCCCCAAATTGATTAGCTAACATCAACACTATTCAGACGCATTTGCCCCAAATCGTGAACATTGCTGATGACCGTTTTGAAAACTTTGATTCAAGTGATTAAAATACAGAACATATTTCAGACATTTCTGTAACTGCAACTGTCATTTCATGATATAATTAACATGCTAACCAGTGCTCCACGACTGGTATATTAAAGGCCGTGGTATTCGTTGTCCTGTCTGCGGAAAAGTGCATATTATAAAAGATCCCTTGCTGTTACTGGGAAATGGTAGCGGGTTGCCTGTGACAAATACATGTCAGAATTACCAAATAGTTGACGTCCAATAGCCTGTGATTAAGAAATCGTGTGGTCTAGTGGTGTCGTTAGACAATCAAACTTTAACTTTGGTGGCATTCATTATGTAATCGAGGCATTGTTTTGTGCAAATATCAACTGGATTCGTCTTGTAGAGAGATGTGATGTATTTTTAAATTTCGCAATGCAGTGACATTTCCGCCTACCTGAACACCTCACAGATGTGAGCTCGGTGGGGGCGAATCAACATTTTCGTTTCGTTTAATTCGAGAGTTTGCTTCTATTGTAGACGATGTTAATGCGTAATATTACGATGAATATAAAGCACACTGTTACAATCGCAGTGGTAATGTTTGTTTCACCTAGTTAGTGGACAGCTATGTTTTATTGTGCAACCTTTTACTTTAGCTTTCTATCACTCTGCCTATGACAGGTGAGTCATAGCAACGACTCTCCAACACACGACTGTAAATATTACACATAACCTACGTAGTCTGCGCCTGACTTAGCGATTTTTTATATCACTGTCCATGTCCAGGTAAATTTGCGAATAACCCACGTATTATTAACTACATAAATTGTCTTGGTAGCTCGATATCTCCCACAGATAGCCGGGATTTCGGGTGAACCGCAGTCACAGTGTATTGACTGTCAGATGAAAGGAAGGTTTCTTTAATGACCCTTTAGCGCAGTATGCAATTAGCGGATATTTCAGTGTCATATCAATCATTAATCCATACCGGTGACGTCACGTCATTGTTGTACCTGTACATTGTGTTTTTGTAAGAATCCACGTGTGTGAACAGTGTGTCTTTATGTTAGGGATTCGAATCCATTACTGACTGAATTTGAACGCTAAAAAAACCGTTAAGGTTACCTCATGAGGCCGTCATCGAATGGACCTGAAATTTAATATTTTAAACCTAATACTAATGATAGCACTGTATTTATACGAAATTAATGAAGCTTGTCGAATACTAAATGGAAAATCATAAATTACCCATAGCGTGTGTGTCACACTTAATAACAACCAGTCATTATTGAGTATTTACTGGCCGAATCGTTCAGGTTAGGTCCGAAAGAGTCATTTTGGGTTACTCATTTTGTAAATATTCATTGCCATTATAACCATTTCCATTAAAAACAAAAAAGTAATGTTAGTTGCTTTGGCTGCCACGTTAACAAAATGAATAATAGATTAGTAAACCCCAATGGCGCTCATAATTATTTTTACTAAGCTGCACTTAATCGTGTATTCTCCACTACTTATGCTTCTGCGTCTGTTTTTGAAAGCTACCGGTGAGTGTGACACGTTGTGTATAATCTGAGAGACGGAAATAGTGCGTCATGTGCAGCAGGGAAACGTACGCTGATTGTGACGTCCGGTCTGGGAGAAGAACCCAGTTTTCTTCAGTTGCTGGCAACACGTCTATAGCTGCATTTATTAAATGGTCGAATTCCTTTATAACATTATACATTGCTTCTGTCAACAGAGGACTTTCCTTATTATTGTTTGGGGGTTTTGTTTTGCATCCAGTTCCAAATGTGGAATGTTTATATGCAATAAAGTGTATCTTATCTTATCTTTGATAGACGAATCGTTGAGAATTTTACCTTGTGGTTTTAGGAAAAAAAGTATATTTTTTAATAGTCTCTTTAATTATATATGTATTGCCTTGGTTCACACGATTATCGGTAAGTATATATGCACAGTGGCGTCAGGAATCAAATAATTTCTTCTCTTTTACTTTTTCGAAATCTACCATACCCCGAAACCAACAAACTGATAAAGTGTACATAATGAAAACATTTCTCTTTTTTTTCTCTTCTGAATTCTATAACACGCCAAACCAACAAACCTATAAATCTAAACCTGCACCCTGTCAATTTTCAAACATGAATCACACAGAAATACAGCTGGCGTTTTCCAGAGTTAAACGAGAAAATCGGTACGCCTCGTTATATTTTAAGACCATATACTAATGTAAAATACAAACACACCTACAGTTTTAATAAATTTGTCAGCCTTCTTCAGACAACGTCGGTGGACCCATTGGGCTATTTCTCGTTCCAGCCAGTGCTCCACAACTGGTTTAACTATCCTGTCTGTGGGATGGTGCATATAAAACAGATCCCTTGCTGCTAATCAAAAAGAGTAGCCCATAAAGTTCCTCTATCCATATCCGTGTGATCATTAACCATATGTCCTACGCCATATAACCGTAAATAAAATGTGTTGAGGTCGTCGTTAAATAAAACTATTTCATTTCCTTTCCCTTCATACAATAAAAAGTCTGTCAGCGTGTGTGATTTCTCTGTAACACAAAACAGTGGAATAGTAGGCCTACTCTACTTCCGGGTGTCAAAATGGATAATATTACATTGTATGTGACCCAGAATAGCGAGCAAAATCAGAAGATATTGCAGAATAGCGTGCGCCGATAAGACGGTAAGAAAAGTGTGATGTATTCTAAATGGTAAATAATATCTACTGGTGAACAGCACCAAGGCAACACAGAGTATCTGAGACTACAGTTAATGGAATAGAGTTGTATGCCTGTATAAAATACAGACAGATGTAATGTGGGTCTGTATAGTGAGATCGACTGCCAGTAACACGGTTAACTTCCTGACACTGTGGCTGCGGGGTTTTGTCGCAGTCAATACTTTCTGTTCCTGTAATGTGTTGCTTTATTTCTTTCCATCAGTATATGATATATACTTAAGACCGCAGCTTCCATACATTCGTGCTGGTTTCCCTCTGTGATTCAGCAAGAACACAGTGATGGTATCAGCTGTCTGAGAAGACTCGCAGTGGTCTTGCCCATCAGTGATAATATTTAGTCGATGAAGATCCAGCCAGCGGTTCACCTCCCCAGCCTCCAACACGTTCCGCGGTCGCTGTGTAATGTGATTATGTAAAGATCTGATTCGCTCGCAGACCCAGAAACAGTCGGAACCGTTCACGCAATGCTGTTTAGCATCAGAAGCACATTGCGGCAAATAGACAGCTGCTGTGTGGAGCAGTCTGGGGTGGGACTGGTGGGTAGAGCAGTCTGGGGTGGGACTGGTGAGTAGAGCAGTCTGGGGTGGGACTGGTGGGTAGAGGAGGCTGGGTGGGACTGGCGGTTAGAGGAGGCTGGGTAGAGGAGGCTGGGTGGGACTGGTGGGTAGACGAGGCTGAGTGGGACTGGTGGGTAGAGGAGGCTGAGTGGGACTGGTGGCTAGAGGAGGCTGGGGTGGGACTGGTGGGTAGAGGAGGCTGAGTGGGACTGGTGGGTAGAGGAGGCTGAGTGGGACTGGTTAGTAGAGGAGGCTGGTGGGACTGGTGGGTAGAGGAGGCTGGGTGGGACTGGTGGGTAGAGGAGGCTGGGGCGGGACTGGTGGCTAGAGGAGGCTGAGTGGGACTGGTGGCTAGAGGAGGCTGAGTGGGACTGGTGGCTAGAGGAGGCTGAGTGGGACTGGTGGCTAGAGGAGGCTGGGTGGGACTGGTGGGTAGAGGAGGCTGGGTGGGACTGGTGGGTAGAGGAGGTTGGTGGGACTGGTGGGTAGAGCAGGCTGGGGCGGGACTGGTGGATAGAGGAGGTTGGGTGGGACTGGTGGGTAGAGGAGGCTGAGTGGGACTGGTGGGTAGAGGAGGCTGGGTGGGACTGGCGGTTAGAGGAGGCTGGGTAGAGGAGGCTGGGTGGGACTGGTGGGTAGACGAGGCTGAGTGGGACTGGTGGGTAGAGGAGGCTGAGTGGGACTGGTGGCTAGAGGAGGCTGGGGTGGGACTGGTGGGTAGAGGAGGCTGAGTGGGACTGGTGGGACTGGTGGGTAGAGGAGGCTGAGTGGGACTGGTTAGTAGAGGAGGCTGGTGGGACTGGTGGGTAGAGGAGGCTGGGTGGGACTGGTGGGTAGAGGAGGCTGGGGCGGGACTGGTGGCTAGAGGAGGCTGAGTGGGACTGGTGGCTAGAGGAGGCTGAGTGGGACTGGTGGCTAGAGGAGGCTGAGTGGGACTGGTGGCTAGAGGAGGCTGGGTGGGACTGGTGGGTAGAGGAGGCTGGGTGGGACTGGTGGGTAGAGGAGGTTGGTGGGACTGGTGGGTAGAGCAGGCTGGGGCGGGACTGGTGGATAGAGGAGGTTGGGTGGGACTGGTGGGTAGAGGAGGCTGAGTGGGACTGGTGGGTAGAGAAGGCTGCGTGGGACTGGTGGGTAGAGGAGGCTGAGTGGGACTGGTGGGTAGAGGAGGCTGGGTTGGGACTGGTGGGTAGAGGAGGCTGGGTGGGACTGGTGGGTAGAGGAGGCTGAGTGGGATTGGTGGGTAGAGCAGGCTGGGGCGGGACTGGTGGATAGAGGAGGTTGGGTGGGACTGGTGGGTAGAGGAGGCTGAGTGGGATTGGTGGGTAGAGAAGGCTGCGTGGGACTGGTGGGTAGAGGAGGCTGAGTGGGACTGGTGGGTAGAGGAGGCTGGGGTGGGACTGGTGGGTAGAGGAGGCTGGGTGGGACTGGTGGGTAGAGGAGGTTGGTGGGACTGGTGGGTAGAGCAGGCTGGGGCGGGACTGGTGGATAGAGGAGGTTGGGTGGGACTGGTGGGTAGAGGAGGCTGAGTGGGACTGGTGGGTAGAGAAGGCTGCGTGGGACTGGTGGGTAGAGGAGGCTGAGTGGGACTGGTGGGTAGAGGATGCTGGGTTGGGACTGGTGGGTAGAGGAGGCTGGGTTGGGACTGGTGGGTAGAGGAGGCTGGGTGGGACTGGTGGGTAGAGGAGGCTGAGTGGGATTGGTGGGTAGAGCAGGCTGGGCGGGACTGGTGGATAGAGGAGGTTGGGTGGGACTGGTGGGTAGAGGAGGCTGAGTGGGATTGGTGGGTAGAGAAGGCTGCGTGGGACTGGTGGGTAGAGGAGGCTGAGTGGGACTGGTGGGTAGAGGAGGCTGGGGTGGGACTGGTGGGTAGAGGAGGCTGGGTGGGACTGGTGGGTAGAGGAGGCTGAGTGTGACTGGTGGGTAGAGGAGGCTGAGTGGGACTGGTGGGTAGAGGAGGCTGGGGTGAGACTGGTGGGTAGAGGAGGCTGGGTGTGACTGGTGGGTAGAGGAGGCTGAGTGGGACTGGTGGGTAGAGAAGGCTGAGTGGGACTGGTGGGTAGAGGAGGCTGGGTGGGACTGGTGGGTAGAGGAGGCTGGGGTGGGACTGGTGGGTAGAGGAGGCTGGGTGGGACTGGTGGGTAGAGGAGGCTGAGTGGGACTGGTGGGTAGAGGAGGCTGAGTGGGACTGGTGGGTAGAGGAGGCTGAGTGGGACTGGTGGGTAGAGGAGGCTGGGGCGGGACTGGTGGTAGAGGAGGCTGGGTGGGACTGGTGGGTGAAGGAGGCTTGGGCGGGTCTGATGGATAGAGGGGACGGGTCCGGTGGGTGGAGAAGTCAAAGGGCATTATTACTATCTCATCATTAACGTTTTTACGTATCCGAGCATAAAAACACTATCATACAAGTATAATCACGTAGCCTACAAAAGCTTTCCAGACGGTTCGTCCACAGTCGATTCGTCCAGCGTACAATTCGTCCACGTACAATTCGTCCACCCACCTCGGACAATTCGTCCACTCGATTACAACATTTAGACCGATAAATCTAAAAAGATATTTCTTAGCAATTGAAATGGTCAGTTATTTTCGTTTTGTGGTAAACTACTATAGTATATGAAACAAACTAAATTTTAGTGGCACTATCAACTTGTTATTGTCTGTCTGTGTCCATTATAGGCCTAGTACTTTATTGATATATTGTTATTCAGATTGCTCTTCAATTACACCTATAATTCTGACATACTATTTAAAAAACAAAGCTAGTAACTAAACTAAAATTTCGTCATTTATGTCAAAAATGTCATAACGTGACGTCATTCGAAGTAACCAACCAATAAACAACGATAGGCATATTATCTCCATTCCGCTACCAAGTTCCAGCCAAGTAGCCCACTGCCCTCTTTCCTTTCTCTACTTTTTGAATTCGATCTCATTTCTTCCCAATCTGGCAACTCCTCCTATCTTTCAACTTCTTTCATTGTTCACCTCTACATCACAGTCCTTGTCTCTCCAATCGCGACAGGTGCTTTTAGTTGTGAGCTTAGTCTGACTTGTAACCACCTACTATGCACCCCTACTACCGGCGGTCGTTAGTGCCGTGGGTCAGATCAGCTTTATTAGCGGCAGAGGACGAGGATGCCAGGTGGGTGCAGGGAAATACACAGAGGCTGCACCCGTGGAGGAAGTTGAGACAGGTAAGCGATGGTGTGGACAGTTCAGAAGACAGAGTCGGAAGAAACCGACAGAAAGGGTTGAAATAGACTGAAATCGTGTGAGAAATTGGAAAGTTTTTTATATTAAGATAATGAGAATGATAGGCAGAGGGTGATAGATGAGATAGGAGAATTAATGTGTGAGCCAGCTTTGACGGGATTTGAACCACTGTCGTCAGCTTGATTGTCCAGCAGCTTATCCACTAGACCACGGAACTCACTAAGTTCTAAATTTAACTATAAAATTTATAGTGGACTAACTGTCCAAGAACAATTTTTGGTTGTGGACGAATCGTCTCTAGTTCAACAGTGGACGAATTTTTAGTGGACGAATCATCTGCACTGGGTGCAAAAGTATAGTAATGTGTAAAACTGTATAGTTATATGTCAACTGCATAATAATGTGTAAAACTATATAATAATGGGCAAATTGTATAATAATGTGTTAAATATGTGAACTTGTAAATGGTGTAATGACACGTGAAAATAAAATGATGTGTAACATAATGCTAACAAGTACCGTTAATTAGTACACTAACGTAAAAACCTGCATAAATATGTGAAAATGTCATGGTACATGATAAGTAATATTAGTCCCAGTCCAAGAGCCAGATCATAAACTGGTACCATCTGAGGGCACTAAACAAAACGGTTATAATTGTTTTAGCATATCCTAGGACAAAACAAAATTGATAGTTATCTCACTTTAGCATTAGTAACTTATTATCATACATTTTAACACAAATAAAATCCATCTCTGGCACCGCTGGGAGGTGGAAGTAAAGCCGTGAGTATATCACGAGATCGATCCCTGGCCCTGTACAGCAGGGAGTATATCACGGGATCGATCCCTGACCCTGTACAGCAGTGAGTATATCATAGATCGATCCCTGACCCTGTACAGCAGTGAGTATATCAGAGATCGATCCCTGACCCTGTACAGCAGTGAGTATATCAGAGATCGATCCCTGACCCTGTACAGCAGTGAGTATATCAGAGATCGATCCCTGACCCTGTACAGCAGTGAGTATATCAGAGATCGATTCCTGACCCTGTACAGCAATGAGTATATCAGAGCTCGATCCCTGACCCTATACAGCAGTGAGTATATCACGGGATCGATCCCAGACCCTATACAGCAGTGAGTATATCACGGGATCAATCCATGGTCCTGTACAGCAGTGAGTATATCACGGGATCGATCCCTGACCCTGTACAGCAGTGAGTATATCAGAGATCGATCCCTGACCCTGTACAGCAGTGAGTATATCAGAGATCGATCCCTGACCCTGTACAGCAGTGAGTATATCAGAGATCGATCCCTGACCCTGTACAGCAGTGAGTATATCAGAGATCGATTCCTGACCCTGTACAGCAATGAGTATATCAGAGCTCGATCCCTGACCCTATACAGCAGTGAGTATATCACGGGATCGATCCCAGACCCTATACAGCAGTGAGTATATCACGGGATCAATCCATGGTCCTGTACAGCAGTGAGTATATCACGGGATCGATCCCTGACCCTGTACAGCAGTGAGTATATCAGAGATCGATCCCTGACCCTGTACAGCAGTGAGTATATCAGAGCTCGATCCCTGACCCTATACAGCAGTGAGTATATCACGGGATCGATCCCTGATCCTATACAGCAGTGAGTATATCACGGGATCCATCCATGGTCCTGTACAGCAGTGAGTATATTACGGGATCGATCACTGACACTGTAATGCAGTGAGTATATTACGGGATCAATCTCTGGTACTGCTGGTAAGTGGAAGTAAAGAAGTGAGTATATTACAGAATCGAAAGAAAGAAAGAAATGTTTTATTTAACGACGCACTCAACACATTTTATTTATGGTTATATGCGTCAGACATATGGTTAAAGACCACACAGATTTTGAGAGGAAACCCGCTGTCGCCACTACATGGGCTACTCTTTCCGATTAGCAGCAAGAGATTTTTTATTTGCGCTTCCCACAGGCAAGATAGCACAAACCATGGCCTTTGTTGGACCAGTTATGGATCACTGGTCGGTGCAAGTGTTACAGAATCGATCCCTGGCCCTGTCATGCAGTGGGTACATTACGAGATCGATCCCTGGCCCTGTACAGCAGGGAGTATATCACGAGATCGATCCCTGACCCTGTACAGCAGTGAGTATATCACGGGATCGATCCCTGACCCTGTATAGCAGTGAGTATATCACGGGATCGATCCCTGACCCTATACAACAGTGAGTATATCACGGGATCGATCCCTGACCCTACACAGCAGTGAGTATATCACGGGATCGATCCCTGACCCTATACAACAGTGAGTATATCACGGGATCGATCCCTGACCCTACACAGCAGTGAGTATATCACGGGATCGATCCCTGACCCTACACAGCAGTGAGTATATCACGGGATCGATCCCTGACCCTATACAGCAGTGAGTATATCACGGGATCGATCCTGTTCCCTGATGCGGACACTGATCTACATCCCGCTCCACTGCTCGATCAATACACAATCGGTTATGGACTATAATGTTATTGACGATGTGGCCGAGGACAAACAGCTAAGTACGCTCGCCGCCGTCCGACTCGGTGAACCGTGAACCACGACGTTCACACACGATGACCACGGTTAAACCACATCCTAGCAACATTCCGCGAACGTCCGGTCAAGGTTGGAAGGACGTTGTTGTGTTTCGCTAATTGCTGTTTTTCCTGGTATTCCTGAGAATGTGGAAGCGAGCATAGCTCTGTGGTAGAGAGAACGCTGAAGATATTAAGGATCTATAAAATGGACACGTTCATTAGAGTGGAGATAATATGTTTTTCACGTTATATCACTGCTCTGTGAATGGAATGGAAGTATCGTGGTATATCGTGGTATAGTGTCTACCAGCCTCGGTGGTGTAGTGGTTGAGCCATCCGACAGGTCATACCCACATGCTGGGTACTGGGTTTGCCTCCCAGGGCGAATTTAACGATTCGGCGGGTAGGTACAAGGCCACTACACCGACTTCTCTCTCAATAACCACGAACCACCACTACACTGTCTTGGACAGACAGTCCAGGTAACTGACGTGGGTGCCTAGACAGCGTGCTTGAATCTTAATTGGATATAAGCACAAACATAAATATAAATGAAATGAATGAACTATAGTGACTCCTGTCTTGGACGGAAAGGCTGGAACACGTCAAAACCTGTGCCCAAGACAGGCGTGTGCTAAAACAGCTTGCTCTGAATGTGCACATTACACTAACTGACTAACTGACTGACTGTGGTGTCTATGACACTGTGCGAAGTATCCCTTCCTGCTAATCGAGCGGTTTATCTCATGTAGCGCAGTGGGATTTCTCAGACCTTTTAACTATGTCTACAACACTTTTCAGTCGACAGTTGAAAACAAAATGCTGGAGTGTTTTTATAGGATCCTTTCTCCCTGCTTTTAGTAAATATTGGGTCTGGTCCAAAAATAGTCGAATTAGCGGCTTGTATACGCATTAATGTGGATTGTAACGTATACTTTTAGACTGCCTTTTTTTTCTTTCTTTTTCGGTTTTTTTTTTTTCTTCTTTTCTTTTTCCAAAGTCATGGCACCGAGTTCCCATTGTGCGTATCTTTTCTAATTCGTATAAAGTTAAATTTAAACCACAAAAACAGTAGTTTGGCATAACACTAGATTTACCAAACTGATCATAGTTGTAAATAATGTCTAATTTAAAACAAAAAAGCGTCCTAATAACTAGCCTCACTGTCTTCAAATATAGCAGATTTCTTGTCAGTGTTAACTTTTCCAGCTGTGTTTCACTAAACGTGTTTCCCTGACCTAAGAGTTATCACGTTATCCATATCAGAATGGCAACGTCTCGTTGCGGGTTCCGTAATATGGCGTTTCGATCGTTAATATAACTCGGTAGACTCACAAACTAAAAAAACACACACACAAAAACAAACAAACACTATTATAAAAATAGACGGGATTCGTGCTGCGTACAGGGATCATGGAACCTACACGGTCGGTGTTCGTAAGCGTTTGGTCTGGTTCGTTGAAAACCGTCCAGGTGGATACACATTGACAACTGAGAGGAGATCAAGCGCGAGATGTTTTAACGAGAAGTAACGAGAAATAATTAGCAAAGAGCTTATAGTGAAATCGGCCATGTTTGCTTTTGTTTGGAATTTTATTTTACTTTTTGTTATGTTTCTTTTTGTTGCTGTTTTTAGCGGTTCAGTCGTAGATTATTCTCTTCAGGTGTTATGGGTCTGAGGATCGATATCCCTTGGACGACAGACTTACTTCGTCTCCCTTGATGCTAGCTAACTGGAATATGTAGCGGGTTTACGCTAAGACGGTATGACAGAACTACCAAATGCTTGATATCCAATAGTCGGTGGTTAATACATCAATGTATTCTTGTGTTATTATTGTTATTATTGTTTTCTCTCAGCCTATTATAAACAGTGTTCCTCAAAGAAATAAAATAAACCTGAAATAAACAGCGTGGACTATCCTGCCTGGTAAAGGTCATATAAACTAGTATTTGCTGCTAATCGGTAAAATTGGTCCATGGTGGCGGGGGTGGGGTTGGGGAGTGGCGAGGGATTTCTTCTGTCATTCTTTTCTGGCGCCCTATTACGCATATGTAGTTACGTTATTATACGATTCTCCATCGAGTTTTAAGCATGCATTTATTAGTTCGTACTGTTACTGTTTACATCAACAATGAAACGTATATTGAACAGTTTCACGGGCGTCGAAAACGAGGACGGGTGTGCAGTAGGGCACTGGTGTCTCCAACTTAGAAGCTGGAGGGGTCAGCCCCCTTCCCCCCCCCCCCTCAAGTTGAAAGACGATCTAAATATGTATTTTAATTTTCAAATTTTACTCCGACTGGTATATCCATTATCCATTGCCGTGGTATGTGCTGTCCTGTCTGTGGGGAAAGTGCATATATAAGATTCCTTGCTACTAATGGGAAATTGTAGTGGGTTTTCTCTCAGACTACTTGACAGAATTGCCAAATCTTTGACGTCCAATAGGCGATGATTATTAAATAAGTTATTTAGTATAAAGTTAGATGATAATTCATCGGTTCCTTTTTGACGCAAACGGACTATAGCGTAGATACGAGATGGAATGAATGAATGAATGAATGAATGAATGAATGAATGAATGTTTAACGACACCCTAGCACGAAAACTACATCGGTTATTGAGTGTCAAACTAAGGTAACAAAAAAAAAAGTGTTTTATTTAACGACACCACTAGAACACACTGATTTATTAATTATCGGATGTCAAACATTTGGTAATTCTGACATATAGTCTTCGAGAGAAAACCCACTACATCTGTTTCCATTAGTAGTAAGGGATCTTTTATATGCACCATCCTATCGATAGGAAACCTAAGGTAAATGCATCAGTGATGTGTTACAAGATGGAATGCTAGTGAAGGCTGTTCTAGCATCCGTCGCATGGGGGGGAGAGGTAACACAATTGCATAATGATTATTTTTATGCGTTGTTCGTCTGCCACTGTTTTTTCTTTTCACATACACAGTACATTGGTTTTACAAATTAGTTTTTGGGTGGTAGGTAAATATAAACAATTCCTCTCCGTGTTAACAGTTATAGAATCGTTCTAACCTGTTCTCATTAACATGACAAATCAAGTTCCTAACATTGTTGTGGTTCAGCGAAACGTTATCCGCACAAGACGTATTAACCAGACACCACCATGGCTGCCAAACTAGTAGCTGTAAGAAAAACCCATAAAGCAAGGAAACGGGCTACTTATGCGTGGCACTGTGGCAGTAAAGCAAACGAGGCGTAATTAATAAAAAAACGTTTGCCAAATCTAATGGGCAGGAACGGTAGCAGTACCTCTTTTCTCCATAGACGCCTTTGTAAATCAAGTTTTGTACATGCACAAAGTTTTAGCAATATTTGGTAGTGTAATAGTTTTAGCAATATTTGGTGATGTAATGGTTTTAGTAATATTTGGTGGTGTATTGGTTTTAGCAATATTTGGTAGTGTAATAGTTTTAGCAATATTTGGTGGTGTATTGGTTTTAGCAATATTTGGTGGTGTATTGGTTTTAGTAATATTTGGTGGTGTATTGGTTTTAGCAATATTTGGTGGTGTATTGGTTTTAGTAATATTTGGTGGTGTATTGGTTTCAGCAATATTTGGTGATGTATTGGTTTTAGCAATATTTGGTGGTGTATCGGTTTTAGCAATATTTGGTGGTGCAATGCTTTTAGCAATATTTGGTGGTGCAATGCTTTTAGCAATATTTGGTGGTGCAATGCTTTTAGCAATATTTGGTGGTATATTCGATTTAGCAATATTTGATGGTGTATTCATGTTAACAATATTTGGTAGTGTATTGATTTCAACCATTTTCGGTAGTGTATTGGTTTTAGCAATATTTGGTGGTGTTTTCTTGTTAGAAGTAGCTGGTAGTGTAACCATGTTAACAGTATTTGGTGGTGAATAGGTTTTAGAAATATTTGGTGGTGTGTTGGTTTTAGAAATATTTCATGGTGTATTGGTTTCAGCAATGTTTGGTGGTGTATAGGTTTCAGCAATGTTTGGTGGTGTATAGGTTTCAGCAATGTTTGGTGGTGTATAGGTTTCAGCAATGTTTGGTGGTGTATTGGTTTCAGCAATATTTGGTGGTGTATAGGTTTCAGCAGTATTTCGTGGTATATAGGTTTCAGCAATGTGTGGTGGTGTATTGGTTTCAGCAATGTTTGGTGGTGTATAGGTTTCAGCAATGTTTGGTGGTGTATTGGTTTCAGCAATATTTTGTGGTGAATTGGTTTCAGCAATATTTGCTGGTGAAATGGTTTCAGAAATAGTTGGTGGTGAATTGTTTTCAGAAATATTTGGTGGTGAATTGGTTCCAGCAATATTTGGTGGTAAATTGTTTTCAGCAATATTTGGTGGTGAATTGGTTTCAGCAATATTTGGTAGAGTATTGGTTCCAGCAATATTTGGTGGTGAATTGGCTTCAGCAATAGTTGGTAGTGCATTGGTTTCAACAATAGTTGGTGGTGAATTGGTTTCAGCGATATTTGGTAGAGTATTGATTTGATTACATTGGTGATTCAAAACTGTAGTACTCGTATCATAACAGAACAGATATTGTATTCACTCTGTTACACAACCTGATACAAAGAATTGCCAAGAAGAAAAAGGGAAAGTTACCGAGAATGCGCTACGATCATAAACATAAATAAAGTTTTTAAAAACGAAAACAAAAACAAAATGCTACAGAGTTCTGTATTCTTCAATGCATGTCGAGTTTGTATATGGTACGAGTGTATGTACAGAGAAGACTATGGTATGAGTGTATGTACAGAGAAGACGAATGTGTTGATTTCTTAAAATATTGTCAGCTGCTAGTGGAACAACACTGTTTTAAACTACTTTACTATTATTGACCTTGATGGGTGTACATTTACGTATGACAAACATTATTCATTTTTATTGTTAACGTTTTAGTTGACTCTTCGTTTGTTTAAAAACAGCTGGCCTAACCCCATCCACTATTCCTAACACCCACCCACAAACCCCTCCATATGATGATTTGTGGAATAATATTAGTGTATTTTTGCAATTTGTAGAGAGTATCTGCAACTATAAACATTAGATACACATTGTGATCAAAACTCTGTACAAGACAGAGTTGGTGAATATGCTAATGTATTGTGTATCACTATGAAGTAAAATTTACAAAACGTACTATCACAATGAAATATGATGAATGCTAACATCTCGATTAAATGATATATGCTGATGTGTGGTATGACACGTGTTGCTTACAATTGGCTTTGTCTGATCCCATATTGCCTTGAAACGACAAGAGGTAAACAATTTTAAGATAATCATTGTTGTGACTGTATTAATTTGGTAAACGCTTTAGTTAGCATTTGAATGGTTTTGTTTCTGAAGGTTGGTGTTGTTTTTAAAGATAGTTTTCTAGTATCTGTTTATATTATTTCGCTACTTTTATACAAATACCACAATTCACTTATTTCGTACCCTATTATCGGTTGCTGCGTTTTGTCTTAACAGGACAGCACAATAGACAATCAAAAATGTAATATTTATTTAAATGCTTGAGAAGACGTAATACAGTTTAACACAACGGATTAGTTTTGATCGGGAAAGTTGTGCAACTGTCTAGATAACTGAATTTGTTTTATTGCGCAGATATCTAGAGGGAGCAAAGTCATCTGTTTTAGATTTACAGGGATTTTAAATTATCTTTGTTTTATTACACGGATGTGTCTAGTGGAAACTGAAATCATATTTTATTGTACCGCTGTCTGGAGAATCTACGGTTGATTTGTTTTATTACAATCTGTGTCTTGCGGAAGCTGAAATCATCTATGTTATTGCGCAGTTGTTCTAGAGGGAGCAGAAGTCATCTATTTTATTGTATTACTGTATCTAAATGCAGGTGAAGTCGTCTATTTTATTGCACAACTGTGGCTGGGTAAAGAACGATGAAGCTGAAGATATCTATTGTATTACATAACAACTGTGTCTAGAATACGATGAATTCATTATTTTATTATATAACTGTGTCTAGAATACGTTGAATTTATTATTTTATTACATAAATGTGTCTTTAATACGCTGAATACATTATTTTATTACATAACTGTCTCGAATACGTTGAATTCATTATTTTATTACACACTGTGTCTAGAATGTGCTGAATTCATTATTTTATTACACAACTGTGTCTAGAATGTGCTGAATTCATTATTTTATTACACAACTGTGTCTAGAATGTGCTGAATTCATTATTTTATTATATAACTGGGTCTAGAATGTGCTGAATTCATTATTTTATTACATATATGTGTCTTAGAAGATGTTTTGTTAATTCACAGCAGTTTTACAGGTAGCTGACATTATCTTGCACATAATTATTAAATCAACGTTTTTACTGTACAGTTGTCTAGAAAGACTCTGTAATGTATTGTTGCAAGTCTGTGTATCAGGGGACCGGACTATTTTTAATATTAGCTCTACACTGTCACAGACTACATATCAATGTCTGCCTAAATCAGATTATCTTCACAGCAAATGACGTTAATATCAGCTAGTATGCATAGCATATGAAGGCTAGGCACACCGGCTCCTAAACGACTTCTAGTCACACTTGAGAATTTGCATAGTTCGATAGTCAACCAACTTGACTTAAATGTCATGTCTAATTGCTATATGACACATGCCAGTTATATACAGAAGAGGCACGTCTAACTGGTATTACAGAGTGATACATGTCACATGTTTACCAGTCCTATATATCTAACTGGTATAACAGTGATACATGTCACATGTCTACAAGTCTTATATAGAAAGAACATATCTAATTGGTATAACAAAGTGTTACATGTCACATGTCTACCAGTCCTATACAGAAAGGACAAATCTAATTGGTATAACAATGTTACATGGCATGTGTCTACCAGGACAAATCTAATTGGTATAACAGTGTTACATGTCATATGTCTACCAATCATATGCAGAAAGGGAAAATATAATTGGTTAAACAGTGTTACATGTCTGCCAGTCCTATACAGAAAGAACCTATCTAATTGGACAAACAAAGTGTTACGTCTCATGTTTACCAGTCCTATACAGAAATGCACCAATACAAGCTCAAGACATCACACCCTGGACACGCATTTTGTGTTTATCTCGAACACGAAAACTGATGACACAGATAATAAATAAAATAAGGAGTGAAATAAGATCGAGTTCAAGTGTAACAAAACATGCTACTGCAAATGTTGACATTTGATTTAGTAGAACTATACTTGCTGAACACAAAACCGCTATGAATATACATTAGAGCATTCGCGTGTACAACGATAATGTCTTCAATTGCAATGGTTTTGCGTGTAACCAAAACCAAATTAAATTGTAAAATTTGATGTGAAATAGAAACTGATGTGCTAACCAAAACTCGAATGAAATAGTCATTAGCAAACACATTTCAATTGGAAATTTTCAGTTGTTGCATAGATATAAAAACGAAAACCTCTTTGAATGGTTAATATTTAATTTATCTCATTAGGTACATCAAAAGTTCGTATTCGAATAAAACATTCATATGTAACCCTAAGCCTGATTTGAATGGTGATGTTATATTTTATAAATTAGCATGAAACGCAAAACTAATTTTAATGCCGATGCGTGGAAATGTATTTTGAACTGTAAAATTTAAAGTATCACAGAGAAATGTAAAATGCATCTTGTTTCAGTAAGCATGCTCACGTGCAATACTGCTTTGAGGGTAATAATTCAATAATATCATTTATAACTAAACTGTATTGAGCAGTGCTATCCAGATAAACTGTGCATGTGTGTAATAAAACTGTTTTTCCCTGACAAACAAGTATTGTTAGTTTGTTTCCCTTTTAAAATCCGTTATATACACGTAACCATGCAGAATGCATTATAAATAAATTGCGATTACCTTATTGAATTTATCCAATATCCCCAGCATTATCCAACACTTTAGTAATTCGGGAATGCAATATATTCACCAATATAAAATCCATGTATATGTAAATTGTGTTTTTCTATCTTTCTGAACTCCAATTTCCGGTATCTTTCTTGAAGGCAAAACAAAGGTTTTCGAAATTAAGATAAAAATGTCCAATGTCACGTAACAATTTGTGTTAAATAAAATAAATAAATATTCAATAATAAAACACTGTTGTTGATGAACATGTATGTTGCTTCAGAACTTTTAATAAATAATATGTGTAATGCTTTTTAAAAGCAAATTACTGGAAAAACAAGCAATATACATAAGAAGTAACCAACAAACTAGGTGTTATTTTTCCAAGCAGGTGCCCCGAGTTTAATACTTCTCTTCTGTCGGTTCTATCGACATGTACACGTGGTGTAAATTGGAAATAGATTGGAAATGAATCTATGTATTATGCATCTACTAATATATGTATTGACATAGTCTTACAGCATTTAAAACATGATTGTGCATCGATCAAATAACGTTCGAGTACATTTGCTATGTTTGCAAATATGTTAGTCTGTTGTTCTTCACTATGTAGCGATTTTGTGCGGAGTTTCTTCCTCTGTAGCAGTTTAACTTACAAGTCATATGTTTAAACAAATACCAACCGTATTGTGTGAATAAAACTCTGTTAGCATCCTAGACGATTCAGTACTTAGCATCCTAGACAGTTAAAATCGTCAATATGTTTGATGATTACATCAACAAATACTAACCGTCCTTATGGATCGAAATCCGTTCGCATCCGTTATGACAACAAGCGTTAGCATCCTACACCGTGGTGTAACAAAAAACACACTGTTCACTGAACCTTTTGAATTTCTCCACCTCGCACTGGTTCTCCGGTCTATACAGCATAAGCCACTCGTCTCCTAAGTGTCTGATAACAAAAATGAAACCTACGTCGAGTTAACTACCATCATCGTTTCGACACGACCACCTACAGCATCAGCTGTCGCCTACTACACCTCTGTAACATTATTTTCTGGCGAAAACAAATTCGTTGTAGTGCTGCCACTTTGCCTCCTCGATGTCCAGCCCGGGTTTGATCTCGCCACAACTGTTGGTGCCAGAGCCGCAGCTACCCACAAGGTAGAAGTCTTTGTCCATCAGCATGTCCATGGCCTGCTCGATGAACGTGTGTTTGAGGAAGAAGCGGACGGTGTAGCGGTCCGTTCCCCCGCGGTCCGGGTCCCGACTCTCGTTCAGCGTGTCTTCGAACACCTCGCGACACAAAGACACTCTCCCGCAGATGATGATGCGACTCAGTTTGCGGAACTTCACGTCCGCAAGTCCGTCTCTGCCGAACGCAAATGTCCCGCGATAACCGACAATAATCACGCCTGGAGTTCGTCCGGATGCAGGTCCAGGCAGGTTCGGGTTCAGCATCACGTGCGTTGACCCGGAGATAGGGGCCGCGTGCTTCGGCTGGTTGATATTTAGATTTTTAACTAACTCGGTTAACTCGAAGTGTTCCGCCTCTTGCTTTAGCCGTTCTCGTTCGTGAAAGTTCTCCGGCAACACCAATGTCAAGTTTCGAAGATAATCAAGAACGTATCTAAACAAAACTCCATCACGGTCAATAAAATACTTGCCCTTTGCATCACGAAGAAGGTTCTTTCTCGTAGCGTCTGAAAACATTTTCCCCAAAAGGCACCCTGGGTCTTTCTGTAGCGTTGATAACGTGGTGGTGTAGAACACCCCTCCAACGTTCAGTTCCACAATGCCTGGATGATCCACCGAATTTGTCTTGTCAGACATATTTAATATTTACTTAGATCAGAATATATCACATACAATACCTTCAAGTTAGGGTGTATTGCAAATACCTTTCCTATTTTACAACAATTTATAAACGCATTGTCACTATAAGACTAATTCCCGTGCCCGTTGCTAACAATATTGTGTCCACGCTGATTTTATCCCTCGGGGATGCGGTTAAGAAACACTCAACAAGCAAAATACAAGACAGATTGGCAATATCCGAGAGTCCTGGAGAGAAGAGAGGACTATTGATCGCAGGTTTTATCGTCTTTCACTCATACCGCGTTCACGGAGTAAAGGTATAAATGGTTAGACTAAAGAACGCTATAGTTGGCCCATACCACCAGCAAGACTTGTGCTAGCTGCCACCAGAGCCGCGTTGTTTTCACTGACTTGCCCTGCTAGGCCAGACACTGCACGCGAGCTGTCCGTCCGTTATATACGTCCCTTCTCCCTAATGTTTGAGGCAATGCCATATTGCTCGATTCTCATTGGCTGCGCTTGTTCTCTTGGTAGCCTCTGCGTTCGTTATCCCTATGGTGATGAAAATAAACTACAGGAATATTTCCCCCTAACTCTTCATTCATAGAGCTATGCTGTTTGTGTGTGTGGGGGGGGGGGGGGGTTCAAACAAGTAACATAATCACTGTGTTGAACCCGACAATGTGTCTTAAATAACAAAATTATTCTTCAGTGTTTTGTTATCGTAAGAATCTGCATATTAGTCTGTGATTGCTTTTTTCATCATTAGGCACCGAGAACATTGTTTCCGAGAATAGCTGGATCGATTTTCTCCGTGGCTGCATAGGTAATGAAGATTGAAACCTGTAAAACAGCATATATTTACACTTGAACGACAGTGCTGTACTAAGAATGTTTGAGCGCGTTTACTGCGTTATAGTAAGTGGGACGTGAGTAGCAGGAACAGACATAACCTGTATCATGTCCAGCAACCCACGGCCGTGTACATTAGAGCTCAGCTGAACAAAGATAGGGGCTATGAGCCAGATTTAAATACTTGGGCGTCTACATACAACAACAATTCACTGTTAAAGATGCCATTCGTGTTGTTGTAAAACTTTAAGCTTGTCCCCCTAGGATCGATCCCTGTCGATAGTTCAATTGCGCTTTTTCTCGTACTAGCCAGTGCACCACGACTGGTATATCAAAGGCCAAGATATGTTATCCTGTCTATGGGATGGTGCACATAAAAGATTCTTTGTTACTAATGGAAAAATGTAGCAACGTTATGTTAAAATTACATCCAATAGCCGATGATCAATAATTCAATGTGCTCTAGTGGTGTCGTTAAACAAAATAAACTGTTATTAATGGGAAACATGCTATTAATGGGAAAATGTAGCGGGTTTCCTCTCTAACACTATACGTCGAAATTACCAAATGTTGGACATTTAATAAATCAATGTGCTCTAGTGGTGTCGTTAAACAAGACAAATTTTAACTTTAAACTTGTCCTCAGACCAAATTTACATTTCTAGAAGCAAACACTCAGCCAAGAAATAAAACGCAAAGGAAGAAACCCGTTACAACCGACTAGTAATAATTACGATATTCCAATGATCATAAAGATGTATTATCTATAGAGATAACGTCATGTATGCCAGTGATATAACACATTTATGAAATGAGTTGAGTAAATTTCGCCCGGCGCGCGATCATGATAATTACGTGGGTGAGCGTAAAAACGTGAAAAATAATGGATATTTTTTCATCAGTCCATAGACAGATCAATGAAGTTACGGGACGAGGCGTCAGCTCGTTATTATACACGTCCTATTGTATTTATAGTAGGGTTTATTTTTAACTGTGTGAATAATAACAGGGCCGTAACTACCAGGGAGTCTAGGGCTCTCTCTCTCTCTCTCTCTCTCTCTCTCTCTCTCTCTCTCTCTCTCTCTCTCTCTCTCTCTCTCTCTCACACACACATATATACACACACGTGTACGATGTGTGTATGTGCGAGACACACACACGCGCGCGCACGCTGTGTGTATGTGTGAGAGAGAGAACCTATTAATTAATTACTTCACCTATTGTATCCACTCATGTATGAACAATATTCCGAAGCTTTATCGTTGTCATTATTAAAGCATCAACCTGCGATCGATGAGCGCGTGTATAATCACACCCAGTTTTCGTCCTTACACTTCCGAGTCATATCTCTAGGTGTCTGCTGGTCTGTCATAAAAAGGTGGCTGAGACCATTACTCGGACACCGCGTGAAGCGTGGGCTATCTCATTTAGCGAGGTCTCACCTTACCGACGACATCATTTCCCCATCAGCACGTAACGGCCTTTACGTAGAGATCACGCACTAAGTCTCAAACGTGAGAGGTGTTCCAGTGATATTGATTAATTGAACACAGCTCTCTCTCTCTCTCTCTCTCTCTCTCTCTCTCTCTCTCTCTCTCTCTCTCTCTCTCTCTCTCTCTCTCTCTCTCTCGGACCCTCCCCTCGGACAACTCGGACTTTCACAAAAAAGCCAATTAACCACTTATGAAATGAATGTGTACGCATCTACTTTCATTTTCCCCCTGCGTGTGCTGTAACCTCACCATGGTGCAGGGGTGCAGGGGTGTAACATTCTCTTTGAGAATGGCCAATACAGCAAAATTGAAGTTTTGAGTAAAATTCAGTATCCGTAAAATTCTGTGATATTTGTGTTTTTGGACAGTTCTTTACACTGTTTTTGTTTGTCTTGAATTTTTATATTGATGTTGATCATCACTTTATTTATTTGCATTACCATAGTTTGACACTCAATAGCCGATGTATTTTTCGTGCTGGGGTGTCGTTAAACATTCATTCATTCATTCTACTTTCATTTTCATTTAAACGCGTGCTGTAACCTCACCGTGGTGCAGGGGTGTAACATTTTCTTTAAGAATGGCCAATACAGCACAAAATTGAAGTTTTGAGTAAATGTCAGTATCTATCTGTGATATTTGTATTTTTGCACAGTTCTTTACACTGTGTTTTTGTTTAAATCTTGGATTTTTATATTGATGTTGACCATCGCTTTATTTGTTTGCATTACCATAGTTTGACACCCCATAGCCGATGTATTTTTCGTGTTGGGGTGTCGTTAAACATTCATTCATTCATTCATTCATTCATTCATTAAACTTATTTTCATCATTCTATCCAATTAGGGTTCAAGCACGCTGTCCTGGACAAACGTCAGCTATCTGGGTGTCTGTCCAGGACAGTGGGTTAGTGAGCGAGAACTTGGTGTAGTGGCCTTACACCTACCCACTGAGTCGTTGAACCCGCTCTGGGTGGGAGCAGGTACCTGTATGCGAACCCAATACCTACCAGCCTTGAGTCGGATGGCTTAACGACCACAACCGAGGCGGGTCTCATTTCTGCCCATTTGATTCATTTAAAATACACCTGTGACGTCACAGTATTGTTTCAACGCTCCATTATTTTTCAGTAATGGAGAGATGAAACCCTACTTAATTAACGCACCAAAATCACTAGTGTTAAACTCCATACTAACATATATTCACATAAAATTATTATTTAGTGGTGTATTTTAAGCAGGGGAATATTCTCGTAACTCTCCTAGCGGGCCTCGTCTCCATTATTTTTCAGGGATGGAGAGTTACGAGGACATTCCCTTATACTTCAGCTTATTTTCGTGCTTATATCCAATTACAGTTCAAGCACGCTGTTCTCGGCTCACACCTCCAGCTATCTGGTCTGTCTATTCAGGACAGTGTGTTAGTTGTTAGTGGTTAGTGAGAGAGATGTCGGTGTAGTGTTTTACACCTACTCACTGAGTCGTTAAACTCGCTTTGGGTGGGAGCCGGTACCGGGATGCAAACCCAGTACCTACCAGTCCGATGGCTTAACCACTACACCACCGATGCGGGCCTTACAAAGTAAAAGCAGTTTTGTCTGTGGATGTCTGCCCCACTCCCATCCCACCTCCTCCCGACCTCCTTTCCTTCCACCCAGCCTAGCTACAGGCGGTCCGAGTTTCATCTCGTTGCGCGTTGTTAACTTTGCCATTAGTTTCGCCATGACATCAGCAGAAGTGATTACATAAAGATTGAACAATGGGTATCCTTGCCAAAATCGACATTCTTCATAAACTTCCATTAATGCCCGCCGTTTTCTTGTCCGCTGTTAAACACCGTGATCTTTGCCGGTTTTGTCTTTTGCTAGTGGAAGGCATCGATTTTCGTGATGCGGTTCCGTCGACTTCTAACCAATATCTGGTGGGAAGCCGAAATAATCCATAACGTGATAAGGTTATGCAATTCACTAAATCAGCCCGCATTTCCCAAATAAATTGGACTCGATGTCAACATGGACAACCTGTTGAGCATATTGAGAGTGCATCCAAAGGCTTTTGGTCTGCAAATAATCTTTGAGAACTGATGACACGGCCAGCGGTTTGATGTTTGTTGGGTCATTGCCACTAACAATTCCACATTTGAATAAGCAGGATTTGCATGCGAATTACTCCGAGAACCGGAACCTCAAACATCTTAAGGATGTTCGGTGTTAATCGCTCTATCGTATTATGATCGGTGACTATATACGGCAATGATGATTTTATGTGGGTTGATCACCCAATCGATCAAGCCTCCGAAAGACTACAAAATATGGGGCACGTATGTGAGAAGACCCACCCACCCATCCATCCCCTAACCGGGGGAGCCAACGGAAGTCGACACCTGCGCCCATGACAGGCGTGCGCTATAACAGTTTGTTCTGAATGTGCACGTTAAAACATATGACCCGACCTGACCTCTTGTGGGTACCGGCCTCGGTGGTGTCGTGGTTAAGCCATCGGACATAAGGCTGGTAGGTAATGGGCTCGCATCTCGGTACCGGTTCCTACCCAGAGCGAGTTTTAATGACTCAATGGGTAGGTGTAAGACCACTAGACCCTCTCTCACTAACACCTAACCCACTGCCCTGGACAGACATTCCATATAGCTCAGGTGTGTGTGCCCAAGACACCGTGCTTGAACCTTATTTGGATATAAGCACGAAAATAAGTTGAAATTAATTAACATAGCAATGCTTCTTTCATGTGACCAAAGGGTCTGGTATTAGAGCGAGTATAGGAAATATAAATGATATGTTTTTAATCATTTTTGTTTCTAAATCTATATTATGGATTCGTAGAACTATAATATTAAACTCGCCGCCAATCGTATTTCTTAACACGTACTAAATGGTTCTGCTAACGCCAGAACCAAATTACATTATTTATCGGATCATTTCCGCACACCATTGCGTCATTTTCGTCCTGGCTGAACTAATCCGCCATGTCTAATTCTGCTGTCGTTAGCCAATAAATTGTGGTTTATGGGTATTTTGAAAACTGTCCTCACAGCAACGGTTAAACCGCGTAATACTCGAAGAGGACTACCTAAATATATTAGATTTTGGTGCTTAGTACTTATATAATATAGCACCTACTTATAAGCTGTTTCGCGTATTGGCCATATAAAAGACCCGCTGTTGTTTATTTGTTGTTATTTGGTGGTGTAGTAGTTAAGCCATCGGACTTAAGGCTGGTACCGGGTTCGCATCACGGTATCTGCTCCCTCTCAGGGCGAGTTTAACGACTAACTAACCACTATCCCATTGTCTTGGACAGACATCCCAGATAGCTGAGATGTGTGCCTAGGACAGCTTAATCGGATATATACACGAAAGTAAGAATGAATAAATAATTGTTGGGCATCGATGCCAGTTACCGGCTCCAACTCGAGTGTGAAGGTGTGAGACACAACACTTACTTATCACTGTTAACCTCTTTCCTAAACAGTCAGCCCAGTTAGCTGATGTGTGCCAGCAGGGGGTATCCTTTATAGCAGAAAGGTGGTAGAATAATTATAAGTCCTTATTGAAAGAAATATCCGATAATTGTTAGTATGGTAGCGTACGAATTCCACTGATAAATCACATTCGAATGGGATCGTTTTAGTCTCTCCCCTCTCTCTCTCTCTCTCTCTCTCTCTCTCTCTCTCTCTCTCTCTCTCTCTCTCTCTCTCTCACACACACACACACAATCTCTCTCACACACATATATACAATCTCTCTGTCTTTCTTTCCTTCTTTCTTTCTTTCCTTATCTCCACTTAATAACATTAATTAAACCATTAAAATGGAATCATATTATGTACAATGGATCTCTCTCTCTCTCTCTCTCTCTCTCTCTCTCTCTCTCTCTCTCTCTCTCTCTCTCTCTCTCTCTCTCTCTCTCCCTCTCTCCACGTTAATAACATTAATCATTAAACCATTAAAACTGGAATCATATTAATTACAGTGGATCTCTCTAATGGCATCTGGTGATAGCCGTACTGCTAGGAGCAGCCATAAATGAGCACACTTTCAGGAGACGAAGCCTGCAGATCATAAAAAAATAGCAGAAAATCCAAATGAATAAGTAACAACAGTCATTTCTATATGAAGAAATTACTTTGCGCATTTGTGGATGTGCAACTGCCGCCTTGGGAATGCTAATAAAGCTATTAATGATGGGCCACCGAGGCGTTAATAACATAATGGCGTGCATAGCGGTCGCCAGGACGCCGAGACAGACCCACTTGATTCGGCGGCGGTCTGAGTGATCGTCACGGCGTTGTTAGGCTTGATGTCGCGGAGGAATATTAAACTGTCTTTCGACATGGCAGATTCGGACTACCTGCTGTTGCTACATCAACTATTTTAGTAAACAAAGGCACCAGGTGCACAGAGTGAGAAGTAATGACTATTGTTGTGTTTACTCTGTTATTAGACGTCATTGTCGTGTTTATCGATGGATATTTGTTTCTTAATTACCAGTTATCCAGTAAAAAAAATATATAATTCTAGAAAATCATAACGTTTTCTGTTTTACCTGTAGTAATATTACTATGTCTTTTACTGCTTTTTGTTTCAAACTTCTATGTAACCTATGCCGAATGTTTTCACAACACAATAAAAAATGTTTAAACAAATAGTATTGTAAAAATCATTCTTTATTTTCTACGTGTAGATACAAGTTTTATTTTAAAATTAAGTATCACGACACGACGACACAACGAGCTTTAAGTCCACGCTAGAGTTCACCGACAAAGCCACGCAGATGGGATAAGACGCTGCAGAATAACTTCACACAGTCTATCAAGCAATCGGACATTGAATCTATACTGACTACACTATCGAACATTACTCACAGTTCTAAGACTGCTATCGACAGTGTTGTAAACCAGATTAACAAACTATTTGTTAATACCGCCGGTGCTGTTTTCGGTTTCGTAACCCCCCAAAATCACTTCAAGAAACAACGCGTTAAGCGTGTTCACAAGCCATGGTTTCAGAAAGATTGTGTTAATGCAAGAAACGCGTTTCACAGGGCAAAACATAATCACCAACGACAAAAACAACGAAGACAGTATGCAAGCTTTAAAGTCCGCAAGTAAACAATACCAAAATACGATCAGAAAATACAGCAGTGCACACAAAAAGAAACAAGAAGATGACCTTTCTAAAAGGATTGAAGCTGACCCTAAAAGTATTTTTAAAGTTTTGAAAAGAAAGTAAGATACACCAAATAACAGCCCTTCGATAGAAGAATGTTTCGAACATTTTAAAAACATTAACTATTATATTGATGAACATGACGACAATCTATGTGATGTAGATGACATTGCTGCATCGGTGGATACAAATGAGATTTTAAATATGACTATATCCGATGATGAAATCTTAAAAGCTGTTAAGCATCTTAAAAATAGCAAAGCAGCTGGTCACGATAACCTTATTAACGAACACATCAAAACCACGACTAACATGTTCTTGCCTGTGTATAATATACTGTTTAATTTAATTTTAGAGAGTGGACATTTTCCAGAAGAATGGCTGATTGGTATTATAATAACTATATATAAAAACAACCGAGATGCGGGATGTGTTGATAACTATAGACCTATAACTCTATTATTATGTTTTAGTAAGCTGTTCACTAATGTGCTCAATAATAGAATGACTGATTATCTTCAAAATAGCGATACGCTATCGGAAGCTCAAGCTGGTTTTAGACAAGGTTACTCAACAAATGATCGTGTGTTTTTACTTCATTCGATAACTGAACTGCTAAAAAGGAAGAAGGAAAAATTATTTTCTGCTTTTATCGATCTCAAAAAGGCTTTCGACACTATATGGAGGGTAGGGCTTTGGTCTAAACTGTTAAAGTATAATATTAATGGGAAATTTTTTAGAGTCATTCATAGTATGTACAGTGGAATCAAATCATGTATCAGAAAGGAGAATAAATTGTCGAACTACTTTGCATGTGATATAGGAGTAAGACAAGGAGAAAATTTATCACCTCTTTTATTCTCATTGTTTATAAATGACTTGGAAGAGTTCTTAAAGTCGCAACAGTGTAAAGGTGTTACTATTAATGCTTTTGACTTCGACATATATATGGACTTGGGCATAAATATTCTTACTATGTTATATGCAGACGATACAGCCCTACTTGCAAGAAAAGAAGGGAACTGCAACATAGTATTAAATGCCTAGGACTCTTATTGCAAACCTGGAAATTTATCTA